>NW_021210847.1:0-834 GCF_002162155.2 Triticum dicoccoides | reverse complement strand
AGGAGGAGCTTACCTGGGCTCCTCCACTGTGCGGCCCAGCCAGCTGGCTGGCCCAGCCAGCAGCCGGCCCAGCCCACCTCCCTCCTCTGTCGTCTTCGTCCCGACAGAGGGAGGGGAGTGTGGCCGGCGCGCGCGCGCGCCACCGCGCCACGCCACCTGCTCGCCTGCTTGCCTGCCCTCCCCTCCTCGCTCGATGCCCTGGACGACGCCACGCCTCTCCCCCTGCTCTCTCTCACTCTCCCCCGGCTCTCCTCTTCTCTCCCTCGCTCTCTCTCTCACGCGGCCGAACACCACCGTCGCCGCCGTTCGCCATAGCCACCGTCTCCGACCACCCCTCGCTCCCCCGACTAGCTCAGGAGCTCCGCCTCGACTCCCTCTTCCTCCCCACCGCTCCACAGCTCCCCGGAAGCCCTGCATCGCCGCCACATCGCCGTTCCCGTCTTCGGGCTCCGACCGTCGTCGCCGTCGAATTCACCGTCACCAGCGCGTCCCCGAGCCCGCTAACCATCCCTGCAGCTCCGCGGTGAGCCCCCGGATCGTTTCCCCCTTCTTCCCGGGTCTCTCCCGACCTCTAGGCCCTAGCCCCACCTTGGCCGAGAGCTCCACGCCGCCGGCGATGTCGCCGTCGTGGCCACGGTCACCGTAGCACCCAACCGAGCGCACTATCGTGCTCCCCACCTCACCAGGAGCACGCAGCACGCACCAACGCCTCCCCAAACCCCCTGCAACACTGATCCCGACCGCACCCGAACTCCGGCCGCCGCAGCCGAGCTCGCCGCCGTCAACTCCGGCCACCCCGAGCCCAACCACCACCACCAATAGTCGCGGCTCAAC
>NW_021210846.1:0-847 GCF_002162155.2 Triticum dicoccoides | reverse complement strand
AAAAATATATAACAGGAGGAGCTTACCTGGGCTCCTCCACTGTGCGGCCCAGCCAGCTGGCTGGCCCAGCCAGCAGCCGGCCCAGCCCACCTCCCTCCTCTGTCGTCTTCGTCCCGACAGAGGGAGGGGAGTGTGGCCGGCGCGCGCGCGCGCCACCGCGCCACGCCACCTGCTCGCCTGCTTGCCTGCCCTCCCCTCCTCGCTCGATGCCCTGGACGACGCCACGCCTCTCCCCCTGCTCTCTCTCACTCTCCCCCGGCTCTCCTCTTCTCTCCCTCGCTCTCTCTCTCACGCGGCCGAACACCACCGTCGCCGCCGTTCGCCATAGCCACCGTCTCCGACCACCCCTCGCTCCCCCGACTAGCTCAGGAGCTCCGCCTCGACTCCCTCTTCCTCCCCACCGCTCCACAGCTCCCCGGAAACCTTGCATCGCCGCCACATCGCCGTTCCCCTCTTCGGGCTCCGACCGTCGTCGCCGTCGAATTCACCGTCACCAGCGCGTCCCCGAGCCCGCTAACCATCCCTGCAGCTCCGCGGTGAGCCCCCGGATCGTTTCCCCCTTCTTCCCGGGTCTCTCCCGACCTCTAGGCCCTAGCCCCACCTTGGCCGAGAGCTCCACGCCGCCGGCGATGTCGCCGTCGTGGCCACGGTCACCGTAGCACCCAACCGAGCGCACTATCGTGCTCCCCACCTCACCAGGAGCACGCAGCACGCACCAACGCCTCCCCAAACCCCCTGCAACACTGATCCCGACCGCACCCGAACTCCGGCCGCCGCAGCCGAGCTCGCCGCCGTCAACTCCGGCCACCCCGAGCCCAACCACCACCACCAATAGTCGCGGCTCAAC
>NW_021210845.1:0-3284 GCF_002162155.2 Triticum dicoccoides | reverse complement strand
TCCTTGCGTTCCTGACGAATTTAGGTCTTCTTTGTTGCAGGAGCTGGAGTCGCTAGAGATCAAAGACGTGCTACGATGTAAGTTCTAGTTTTTCCCCTTCGATTCCCTCTTCCATGCTTCTAGTCTGATTAGTTGCAACCGCTGTACTGATGTGCCGGAGTTTGATTCCCTGAGCTTCTTGTTTCATGTTGAAATTTGCACTTGTGCGAAAAGAAAAACTAAAGCAATTTCTTGCATTCCTTTCTACAATTAGTCTTCAAACGGACAAGTTATAACAAACATGTTTGCTATTTTTTTAGTGTAGTTCTCTTTATTGTGTTCCTAATGATTGTCATGTATGAATGTGTTTCAGGCATCTTGCATACCATATTCTCCTGGGTGGGTGCAGCGAGGGCTGGGCAAGCGTGGTGTGCATTGGATGGAGGCCATCTCGTGGGAGCCCAGGGCATTCGTCTACCACAACTTCCTGGTAATCACTGCTACTGTTGCCCACTCTACCTTCCCTTCAACACCCATAATCACTTCTGCTGCCGCCATGGTTCATTCGGTCCTGCACCTGCTCACGCATGTACATTGTTCCTTGTTTGTGGGAAGCTGGTTTTGTTAGGTAGTCCATCGATGATGTATGGGTTTTTGTTTGTAATCTGCGCTGATGGCTAATACTACTGATGTGTGGATTTACATCACTGTATTAAGGAGCAAGTCCATGTGCAGTTTCAGATTTGTGCAGATTCTGCACTGGGAAATGCATGATTCGTTCAGTCTTGAAGATCATCTCGCATAACAGGAACTGTGTTGACTCCTTCTAGGCATGCTAGATTATTGTGTGCAACAGCAAATTATTGTCCTTGTTTTGATTTCCTTCCTGTCAAGTTCATCCTTTAGGGCTAGTACTAGTGGCACATCAGTTTGATTGAGGAAAAACAACAGCCTCTGCTTAACATTAAATCTAGTCAAGCAATGAATCTACAACATATTTATTTTTGTACAACAACAATCCCCTTTATCTACACACATGCTTGGTTTATAATAGTGTAGGGGTTAAGCTACTACTAATGTGGTTTATGTGCCTGCTTTTAACTTTGCTGATTGAAATGGGCTGCTTTGTTTCAGAGGATTCACATGTGGCTGCAAAACAACCCTGACATGTGGCTGCAAGTGGTGCACATCCTGCAGAACTACTAGAACCTCAACACGATGTTCTTTGCCCTCCAAGTAAGTCTCTGCTCCTGAATGCCTTGTTGCAAATGTTTAGAAGGTAGTTTGCAACTGAATGAAGATTGATTGATGTCGTGGCTGCAGCTGGTCTTGGATTAGCATGCATGTTTACATTCAGTACTGCCAGCACTGGCCATTAAAAACACTTGCTATGTGGTTCACCTGTTATATTAGGAAATGCAGCTGGTCTTGACTCTGTTCATTCTCTGCTTGCCAGCCCTCGTAGACTCCATTTGTTCTGTAATAATGATATTTTGGTAACTTAACATGTTAGAAACTAGGTGGTTTATTATTCTGCACTGAAATTATATATGATGATTTATTGTAACTTCTGTGTGTAATTGGGCTCGGTTTGTGACCTGTGTTGTTGGGTGTAATGAGCAGGGGAGGTTTCCCATGCCGAAATTGATTGGCAGTGGACGACTAGTCATTGTTTTGCCATGACATAGTATTCAGATATTTGCATATGTTCAACCACAATTATCATGTTCTCTCGTTGGATCCAATGAGAGAGAACAAGATTAGATTAACATTTATGTCCTTCCTTTCATGTGTTGCTTGCGCCTATCTTGACCTTGTCACATTATTATGTTTCTAACTTCCCATGATTTATTATTTGCAGATGTTGGCCTTCATTCTTCATAAGTTGGGTGCACAGGAGCTCTAGGAAGAAGAATCCTAAAGAAAAACCACAACCAGCTATGTGTTTTAGCTCACTGGAGCTAGTTATGTGTTGTGTATGTTTAGTTGTATTTTATAGCTGAATACCAGATCTGTACTATGTATGATTGTAATGTACTTTGCTTGGCTGTTGTTTGAAATATTATGCCTTATTGGCTCTTTGAATCAAATTATCTAATTGCACAAATATAGTACTGACGTGTGGTTCCCAAACAACAATTCTGGTAGTTGGTTCCCATTTGACTATTAGGACCTACTTTAAAATGGAAAAGAAACAAAATAAAACTAACAAGTGGGCTGGAAAAGGCCGAGGCTCAAAAAAACGTGAACTGTAAAAGATTGTGGCCCAAAAAATGAAAGTCTGTTGGGCTTGGCCCATTTAGCTTACCCAAATTGAAAGACAAAAAACAACAAATGGGCTGAATTAATGGGCTCGGCCCATATAGACACCTAATCGGACAGGGCTGATTCTTGTCAACGACATTTTCATTTGGTCGTAATTTTGCCACGTCAGCTTGCCACGTCGGATCCGACGTGGCCTGGGCAGACAGCTATTGACCAAAACAAAAGAGTAGGCATATTTTGGTCGTAAACGTCTACGACCTTCTCAAAGAGAAGGTCAAAAATGTCAGTTTACGACGGTCAGCTTTTGACCTTCTGGTTTTGGTCACAAAAAGGTCACAAATGGAAAACTATGACCATTCAGTGACCAATAGTGGTGGTCACAAGTTTTCATATTTCTTGTAGTGTCCCTCTGTAGTGATCTACACACTATTATATTTCTTTACAGAGGGATTAGTTATGATAATGCACCAAGTTCTAATAGGCTGTTAATGGCAGTTATGAAACCTTACTTACCTCCTGGTCTCTACATAAGTCAGTACGAAATGGTTCAATTAGTTGACAAGTATACAATCCATGTATATTTACTTACTCCACAGGCACTAAATTGATGAATATTTTCCGTGTTGTCCTAAAACGGCTTGAATGTATATAAATATAACATATAGTGCAAGTCTATCGTATAGACCTGTGCGATCTACCGTGAAAGTTCTCTCTACGCTTCAAATGTTTCACATGTTCTCTCTCGTCTATACCAACTTGTTACTAGTTAGTAGAAACAAATCTAGAGAAAAACGTGAAGGTACATACAAGCTAGCTAGCAAGTAACAACGTGTGTGCATGCATACATATGAATGTTTAGAAATACATACAACACTGGAATAGGAGACACCGGGATGACAAAGCTTGGTCGGTAGCTAATTTAATCATAGAGTGTTAGAGCGGCACAGTGGCTCCCTCGACATGGCTCACCACTGACTGTAAATGTTATGCTCAAAGCCTCGAACCCCTGGAGATAAGATGCAAGATGTTATGCTCAACCC
>NW_021210844.1:0-1070 GCF_002162155.2 Triticum dicoccoides | reverse complement strand
GGATGTTTCCCCCCTTCACCGGTATCACCTCATACCGCGTTAGAACACGTCTAGCTCTGCTTGTTGACCTGTTATGCACTTGCTTGCTATGTATTTACTGTTTCTCCCCCCTCTTCTCTCCGGTAGCCCCCGTGACGATGCTGATGCCCCTGTGGACGACTACGTCACCGACGACCCCTCCTTCTTGTCTGAGCAACCAGGCAAGCCCCCCCCCCTTGATCACCAGATATCGCCTATTCTCCTCTATACTGCTTGCATTAGAGTAGTGTAGCATGTTACTGCTTTCGTTAATCCTATTCTGATGCATAGCCTGACATTGTCGCTACATCTGTTGATACCTTACCTGCAATCCTAAATACTTAGTATAGGTTGCTAGTTTATCACCATTGGCCCTACATTCTTGTCAGTCTGCCTTGCTATACTATTGGGCCGTGATCACTCGGGAGGTGATCACGGGTATATATGATACATACATACATACTATACAGATGGTGACTAAAGTCGGGTCAGCTCGATGAGTACCCGCAAGTGATTCTGATGAGGGGGTTGAAAGGACAGGTGGCTCCACCCCGGTAGAGGTGGGCATGGGTTCCCGACGACCCCCGACTGTTACTTGTGGCGGAGCGACAGGGCAGGTTGAGACCACCTAGGATAGAGGTGGGCCTGGCCCTGTTCGGCGTTCGCGGATACTTAACACGCTTAACGAGATCTTGGTATTTGATCTGAGTCGGCTACGAGCCTATACGCACTAACCATCTACGTGGGAGTAGTTATGGGTATCCCGACGTCGTGGTATCAGCCGAAGCACTTCAGACGTCAGCGACGGAGCGGCGCGCGCCGGATTGGAACGTAAGCCTGCTCTTGTATTAAGGGGGCTAGTTCTGCTTCCGGCCGCCCACGCAACATGCAGGTGTGCTATGGGCGATGGGCCCAGACCCCTGTGCGCTTAGGTTTAGACCGGCGTGCTGGCCTCTCTGTTTTGCCTAGGTGGGGCTGCGACGTGTTGATCTTCCGCGGCCGGGCATGACCCAGGAAAGTGTGTCCGGCCAAATGGGATCAAGCGTGTTGGG
>NW_021210843.1:0-999 GCF_002162155.2 Triticum dicoccoides | reverse complement strand
TTTTGATCTATCCTTATAGATCTTGATGCTTAATGCTCAAGTAGCTTAATCCAGGTTTTCTATTGAAAAACACCTTTCAAATAACCCTATATGCTTTCTAGAAATTCTACATCATTTCTGATCATCAATATGTCAACAACATATACTCATCAGAAATTCTATAGTGCTCCCACTCACTTCTTTGGAAATACAAGTTTCTCATAAACTTTGTACAAACCCAAAATCTTTGATCATCATCAAAGCATACATTCCAACTCCGAGATGCTTACTCCAGTCCTTAGAAGGATCGCTGGAGCTAGCATACCTTTTAGCATCCTCAGGATTGACAAAACTTTTCTGATTGTATTGCTTACAACCTTTCCTTACGAAAACTAGTAAGGAAACTTGTCTTGACATCCATCTGCCAGATTTCATAAATGCAGCTAATGCTAACATGATTCCAACGGACTTTAAGCATCGCTACGAGTGAGAAAATTTCATCGTAGTCAACTCCTTGAACTTGTGAAAAACTTTTCGCCACAAGTCGAGCTTCATGGACGGTGACATTACCATCCACGTCCGTCTTCTTCTTAAAGATCCATTTATCTTAATGGCTTGCCGATCATTGGGCAAGTCCACCAAAGTCCATGGATCCGTTCTCGGATTTTATGGCCTCAAGCCATTTATCGGAATCCGGGCCCACCATCGCTTCTCCATAGCTCGTAGGTTCATTGTTGTCCAGCAACATGACTTTCAAGACAGGATTACGTACCACTCTGAAGTAGTACGCATCCTTGTCATCCCACGAGGTTTGGTAGTGACTTGATCCGAAGTTTCATGATCAATATCATAAGCTTCCACTTCAATTGGTGTAGGTGCCACAGGAACAACTTCCTGTGCCCTGATACACACTGGTTGAAGTGATGGTTCAATAACCCTATCAAGTCTCCACCATCCTCCCACTCAATTCTTTCGAGAGAAACTTTTCCTCGAGAAAGGACCCGATTCTAGAAACAATCC
>NW_021210842.1:0-832 GCF_002162155.2 Triticum dicoccoides | reverse complement strand
AACAGTAATATTTTTTTATAAGACAGTAGCATTTAAAAAGCTGTTTGATACTTATTTTTTTATAAGACGGTGCGCGGGGTGTGGGGGGTCGGCGGCGGCGGTTGAGTAGGGGAATCGAGGGTGCGGGGGGTCGGCGGCGGCGGCCAGTGGACTGGGGGGGTGCTCGGCGGCGAGGGGGACCGGATCTGGCGAGGTGGGATAGCGATCGAAATGGAGGGGGCCGGGATCGAGATCGAGTGTCCATGAAATTTAAAAATATTCATGATAGTTCAAAAAGTACCCATGAAATACAATCGAGAAATGAAGGCTACGATTTAAATACAATCGATCTTAGCTAGCTATCTATTCACAATCTTCTTGCCCTTTATTTTTTGCATATGGAGTTCTTCTGTGGAACGGACGTCCTTTAGGTAGGGTGGTCCTGCTTCTTCTTGTGGTGTATGCTGCTACTTCATCATCGTCGTCATGTTCGATCCTCGGGTCGCCGTACTTGTCGAAGTCTTGCTCATTGGCTACTCCATCCATTCCGATGATCTTCCTTTTGCCTCTCCTCATGACAACACGACTGGGCTTTGGCGGGTCGGTAATGAAGAAGCATTGGTCCACTTGGGAAGCCAGTACCCATGGCTCATTTTTCGCGGTGACGTTTGCGCCCGCGGTCTTGGATTTGGCTTCGGGTATAACCATGGTGGTGAAATACCGGTCTTCTTTTATGACGTTCTTGGCCCATCTAACACGGAACATCGGGACCTTCTCTCCAGCGTAGCTCAGCTCCCAGATCTCCTCGATCCTTCCGTAGTATCTGTCCTTGTCGTTACCAGTGTAGGATTCC
>NW_021210841.1:0-988 GCF_002162155.2 Triticum dicoccoides | reverse complement strand
TATTGACAATCAAAATATGATCTGAACTGTAAGGAGTTAACTGAAAAATGAGTGTTAACTGAAGTTTTTGGTTCTAATTTGAAAACCCAAAATTTCATCAACACATTAATTATAATTTGTTTGTGCAAATACTTCTCTCAGGCAGCCACACACATCTTTCTTCATCCAATTTTTTCCTACAGCATCGTTGAACATCTGAAACTTATCAGCTCAACTTGAGAAAAAAATGGATAGGCAGGGACATTTGTGCTTTTTGCCATCTAATCTAATCTACCTCTGCTTGATTAACTATTGTTTTGGTTTTCACTTTGTGCTAGCCCATTAGATTAGTTGGTAAAGTACATGCTTCATCTTACATTCCCTACCTGTGTGTACATGCATTTGCAGGCTTTCAGGCCCTGACTAATTAACTACATTGCTGATCAGAGACCCTGCTGTTTACTGGGAGGTGGCAATACTACTGTACTAGTGTGCTAGTACTGGTTTTTATTCTTTGGAACCTTCTACTTATGAAGCTCTCTCAAGTAAAGATTTTCAACAAGTAGTACATTTTTGTATGGTGCAAAAGTCCAGCAGCACTAGAACTGAATTGATTGATCTATACATGTTGTAGGAGGAGCTATATCATTTTCTCCATGGGGAAGGAGGAGAGGGAGGAAGGAGGAAGGAGGAGAGGTACCTGGGCGGGCGCGGCCGGTCATCGGAGGGGTTGGGGTCAGGGTTGGGGTTGCCGGCGGCGGCGTCGAAGGGATGGCTCGATTGGCCATCGGGGAGGCCTCCTGGGCGCCTCGGTTGGTCGTGGGGAGGCCGGCGGCCGCGGTCATCGTCCTGCGCCCCGTGCCCGGACCGAGGTAGAGGCGGCGCAGGGAAGGGGTCGATGCCGGGAGGCTGTCGGCGACGGCGAGGTCGCGGAGGCGTCGGCTATGGAGGAGCTGCAGTGGTGGGGGCGCGGGGGCGGCGGCGCACGTAGGGGCGGCGGCGACGTGGG
>NW_021210840.1:0-1342 GCF_002162155.2 Triticum dicoccoides | reverse complement strand
TCCCCCGAACCCGCCAGACACCCCCGCTCCTCTCCAGCTCCTCCCCCTCGCGCTCCCCCGCCATGGCCGACGCCACCATCGCCGTGCCTTCGTCGTAGCCGTGCTCCCCGCCACCCGTGCGTCCTCTCATCGTGTCCAGGAGCTCCGCCGCTGTCCACTTCATCGAGCAGCCGAGCCCCGAGCGCTCGCAACGCCCGAGTCCACCGCACCGACCTCGCCCGAGTCCGCCGTCGCCGGAGATCCCCTTCAACGCCGTCGTCGCTCCGGTTCATCTCCGGCCACACCAAGGGCTTCGTCGCACTCACTGTGAGCTTAGCCATCTTCCCCTCCCTTCCGTTCTTGCTCCCGAGCCGTGTAGCAACCTCCCGGAGCTCAACCGCACCCACCGCCGTGGAGCTCGTCGCCGAGGTGCTCCCGGTCACCCTCCGGCCACAAACTGGTGTCCATCATGCTCACCGTGTCACTTAGCACCTAGCTAGCCACTCCCCGAGCCTCACCGACCCCTCTAGCGTCAAGTTCGTCTTCGGCCGAACCCCGGTGGCCGCCAAAGTCGTCGCCGGCGCCAACTCCAGCCACCCCGACCCCAACGGACTCCACCAAGAGCTGCGGCTCGACCTCAGCTCCTCTCCGGTGGCCTCCGCGGCTCGTTTGGTTGCCGGAACGGCAAAAATCACTTCCGCCGCCGCGTCGGGCTCGCCTGCGGCTAAACGCCGGTGCAGCCGACCCGGGTTTGACCACGGGTGGGCCCTGGTTGACTCCCCTGAGTCAATGACAGGTGGGGCCCAGCCCTGTTAATTAAACAGGTTTAGTTTTAATTAAACTTTAATTAATCTAATCACACTGACACGCGGGACCCACTGTCAGGTTTGACCCGGACGTGTTCCGTTGACCTGCTGACGTCACACTGACGTCAGGCTGACGCAATAATTGACTTTCTGGAATTAATCTAATATAGGAAATTCCAGAATATAGTTTAAACTTCAAAAATTCATAACTTTTATTCTGTAACTCCAAATCAGACAAATTATATATGAAAAATGATCAGAAAAATCCAATCTATCCACCTGTACTATTTTCATGCATGATTAAACAAGTTAACCTGATGTTTAATGCAGAACAAGGAAAAGCACTTTAAAAGGCCATGTTTGAGTTTGAAATTTGAATCTTTGATTCAAATTGGTTCAAACCCTTCTGGTCTTAGTTGCATTAGCCCAACACACTCATATTGCTATGTTTCATGCATGCATCATATTGTTGCACATTGTTTGGTGATGGTTGTGTATCGGTGTTCTTTGCGGCAGGTTCTGCCCCCGAGGAGTACCGTGATTACCCTAACGAAGAA
>NW_021210839.1:0-1458 GCF_002162155.2 Triticum dicoccoides | reverse complement strand
ATGGAAACTTTCCTTGCGGCTGCCACTCGGATCGCAGACGGAATTGATCTTGATGAGTTTGTTGCACCTTCCAGCCCTCCACAGGAGGGGTAAAAAACTTCTTCTAAGCTCGACGCTTTAAATTTGCCTCGGAATGCCGAGTGGAATTGTAACCGATAAACCTTAACGGGCTTAACGCCTGAGCACTTTCGGTTCCTTTAGATATCGATTCGAACTTGAATTTGGTGCTTGAATATGATTGCTTTTGGCTCGAAATGTCTTTTGCAGGTTCAAAGCAGGGCGCCTTTACTGCAATCGACTTATTCCTTAGTCCACTTAGGCGAGCACTGGGCTGCGGCTAAGCCTCCGAGTGGAAGTCCGGCTTACCACTCGGTAGGATTTCGATAACTTAGGTGAGTACTTGGACTGCAGCTAAGCCTCCGAGTGGAAGTCCGGCTTACCACTCGGTAGGATTTTTATAACTTAGGCGAGTGCTTGGACTGCAGCTAAGCCCCCGAGTGAGAGGTTTGCTCTTCACTCGGTAGGATTTCGATAACTTAGGCGAGTTCTTGGACTGCAGCTAAGCCCCCGAGTGAGAGGTTTGCTCTTCACTCGGTAGGATTTCTTACAAACTTAGGCGAGCACAGGGCTGCAGCTAAGCCTCCGAGTGGAAGTCTGGCTTACCACTCGGTAGGATTTCGATAACTTAGGCGAGTACTTGGACTGCAGCTAAGCCCCCGAGTGAGAGGTTTGCTCTTCACTCGGTAGGATTTTTTACAAACTTAGGCGAGCACAGGGCTGCAGCTAAGCCTCCGAGTGGAAGTCTGGCTTACCACTCGGTAGGATTTCGATAACTTAGGTGAGTACTTGGACTGCAGCTAAGCCCCCGAGTGGGAGGTTTGCTCTTCACTCGGTAGGATTTTTTACAAACTTAGGCGAGCACAGGGCTGCAGCTAAGCCTCCGAGTGAGAGGTTTGCTCTTCACTCGGTAGGATTTCGATAACTTAGGCGAAACGGATTCGCAGCTAAGCCTCCGAGTGGGAGTCTGGCTCACCACTCGGTAGGATTTTTACAAACTTAGGCGAAACGGATTCGCGGCTAAGTCACCCACTGAGGGGGAATTTTATTGGACAAAAATAAAAAGTGACAAAAATTATGGAGGAACTATGACACTATTATTTTGAGGTCCATGAACTACAGAAGTACTTTATTGCAACTCATCCGAGTGATAAACCTTAAGTGTAAAATGGGCGGAGTAGTTCCGCGTTCCAAGCTCGGGGCTCGTCGATATTATGCTCGACGTTGTAAAGACGGTACGCCCCATTGTGGAGAACCTTGGTGACGATGAAGGGACCTTCCCAAGAAGGAGCAAGCTTGTGTGGTTTGTGCTGATCCACTCGGAGAACCAAATCTCCTTCCTGGAAGGCTCGACCTCTCACATTTCTGGCGTGGAAACGACGCAAATCTTGTTGGTAGATG
>NW_021210838.1:0-1058 GCF_002162155.2 Triticum dicoccoides | reverse complement strand
CTAATCGATTAGGTTTAAACCCTCTGCAGAGGTTTGTACACTTTACCCGCAAGATTCGATCCCTCTCTTTACGTTCTCGCACTTCAGGGTGTTTGAGAACAAGATGACCGAAACATGGTCTTCCGAAGAGTTCCTCTGACCACTGTCCGGTGCTCATCCAATCCTACCGTAGTTCTACATCTGCTAGCACCGTCCCAGCCAGAGTCACAACTAAGGTCAACCAAGCCAGAGCCCATAGTGACTTGCGGTTGCACAGGTAAGCTTCCGGGCATGAAGTATTCTTCCGTCTCTTTGAGTCTGGGTGAAGCTTTCCGCAAGATGTCATGGCGCTTCTCCATGCATCCCGGCCAACCACTGGTTTCTCCAGGGTGCCCGTCAACCATCCTTCACCCAGTAGTGTGTATTGAATTCTTGTCTCGAGTCTTGAAGTCTTGAGGCCTTGAAGATGCAGTCCTTGCAGATGCCATCATGGAGCTGTCGTCATTGACGTAAAGTCCTCCTTCTTCACACCACTCTAGAGCACTCATACCAAACCCCGTCTACTGTAGCGTAGCATTAAAATAAATAACGTCCCGGGCTTGGTAACAGGGTGATGGGTTCCTACCTCATGCATACTAATCAACTACAAGAATTCAATATCACTACTGGAGGGATTGTTGCGAAGATGACACTAAATGCAATAAAACATAGGTATGAAAGCATGGTCAAAGTGAACTTGCCTGGTAATACTTGATGAAGATAACAACGCTGTCAGAAAATGACTTGGTAGAACTAATCGTCACTCCGTTTAAAATCTATATAGTCAAACATAGCATTCACATAAGCAAACATCCTAGCAAACAATTTTAGCACTCGAAATAAAAATCAAAACAGCAAGGAAAATCGATAATAAAACTCAAACAAAAATCAAAAGAAACTTCAAATAAAACTACAAAGAAAAACTACTAACGAAGATCTATGACTTTGCTACAAACATCTAATATAGTTTTGCCGTAAGTAAAAATTTAACAACAATTAAAATACTAAACTAATAAATTAACAGAAAATAAAATGTAAAA
>NW_021210837.1:0-554 GCF_002162155.2 Triticum dicoccoides | reverse complement strand
GCCACCGTCCCCTGCCGCCTCGACGCCGTCGCCGCCCCGACACCGCCGTCCCCTGCTGCCCCGCCCCGCGCCGCCCCGGCGTTGTCGTCGCCCCGCCCCGCCCCGCGCCGCACCTCGCCGTCGCCGTCGCCGTGAGCAACTTTTTATGATTTTTGTTAGATTTTGTTAGATTTTTTAGATTTTTTTATAGTTCATGGATATTTTTGTTAGATGTGTAGTAATTTAGATGTGTAGTTCATAGATTTTCCTGTTAGATTTTTTTTCATATTGTGTAATTAATTTGTTCATATTGTGTTAGATTTTTTGTAGTTCATAGATTTTTTTATTAGATGTGTAGTAATTTAGATGTGTAGTTCATAGATTTTTCTGTTAGATTTTTTTTCATATTGTGTAATTAATTTGTTCATATTGTGTTAGATTTTTTTTCTGTTAATAGATTTTTTTTGGTGATATTATTGTTGAATATGCATGTTTGTATGTTAATAAATTTTTATGATTTTTTTCTGTTCATAGAATTTTTATGATTTTTTTCTGTTGTAATTTTGTTCATAGAA
>NW_021210836.1:0-8384 GCF_002162155.2 Triticum dicoccoides | reverse complement strand
TTGCTTTTAGTTTTTCTGCTTGCTTAGTTGGCTAATAAGAACATCAATGTACATGGTTGCTGTACTGCATGCTATCCTATAGTACTGTTGTTCAGTGATATTAAACACAATTTGCAAGAACAAAGATAATTGTGGTACTCCGTATTTTGATAATAATAGGGACTCGCTAATTACTAGGAAAAAAAGGATCAAGTGTGGGCTTAATTTCCTCTTATGCGACAGGCCAGTTTCGGGCATTCATTTCATGCCCCAAGTCTTGCGAGTTATACCCATGTCGAGATTTGCTATGGTTTATTATGTCTTTGTTTCATGTTTATTTCAGGTTTGCTTTGTGGCCTCAAATCCAATGTATCCTTGATTCTGTATTCATTAAATAAATGGCTGCATTCTGCGCTCAGTTCTGTAACATAGAAGTTTGGCGTGCTCCTTTTCTTCTCCAGCTAACTGGTCCACTATTTATCTGGTTTATAAAAAGGAAAATATTGTTCTTTTTGTAGCTCAGTGGTACTTATTGCCTTACTGGATGCTGATTCTTAAATTGCCTAATTAACAAGCAACGGTTAAATGTAGATGGTTATCCTTTGCCACTCTTTAGTAATATATCTGATTTAATTTTCCATATCCTGTTAATGACAAAGATGTGTATGTGTGTGGACGTGTGTGTGTGCGTTCGGATTAGGATTTAAAGGTTGGGTCTCCTCTGATTTAGTTACATGCATATCTTCCACTACGTGATCTTGCCCCGTCCTACCGACCATATAGAATGTGTGCTCGCCCTCTATGAAAGATCAAACATTCACTTCCTCCTCCTATTCTAATGCCGATGCTTTGCTTTGTTATTGCAGATCAACTCGCACTGTTGAGCAGATCACCATGTTAAAATACGAGCATTTAGAGAAGTGTGTGCTCGCCAAGGACCCAATTGGTTTCTGAAGAGTTGGCTACATATCGTTGGTGTCCGATGCACAAACAAGTGTGACACCCCAAAATTTTAACCTTGTTTTATTAATTAAAATTTTGCCAGAAAACTTAAACTTTTATTTTCTGGATTTACTTTTGATTTCAGAACCATTCTTTTCTTTATTGTTATGAAGTTTTTACCCCAAATGAAAACTTTCCAATTATATTATTGGACTTGTTTACCCTCTCAAGAAAAAGATTTCTATTATCAGTGGATTTATTTGCATAATTATTGCTCTCTGAACTTTATTCCTTAAAGTGATTTTTCATTACTTTTGGAGCTCTATTTGAACTACAACCATTTGATAAATTTACTTAAAATTCCAACCAAAATTTGGAGATGCCATGTGATGTTTTTAAATCACTTTTATGCAAAAATATCTTCTGTTCATTGGAGATTTTGAGCTCTACACCAAGTTTTCAAATCTGGTCCAGTGGGAAATTTTGCACTATAACCTATTTAAATATTTCTTTAAAACTTCCACCAAAATTATGGGATGTTAATAGGAGTATATTATTCAACTTTATGCAAAAACCCAGTTATGTCCTTTGAAAAATTTGAGTGAATCAACCTCATTTTCATTCTGGTCCAACTTGATGATTTGTACTGCAACCATATTTTTACTTGCTCTTTAACCCATGATTCTTTTTCCTGCTTATAGACCACCCTGCAAAACCCTTAAGTCCAGGAGAGTGGACCCATTGGAGGATTTTAAGTGCATGCAATCAAGCCTTTTTCTTTCTATCCAAAACTGAAGATTTGCAAAACTTGCACTAGCAAGTTTCTGGTTTTGCCCAAATGACCTTGCCATCACCAACTTCATCTAAAGAGACTAGGATCTGGAGATTTTGGCCACCCCAAGAGTTACCTAGATGCCCATGGCATTTTGTCAAACACCCTGTGAGCATGACCAGTTTGGGCATGAACTTTTAGTTTGCACTGTGAGCTTGATCCACTGAACTAGCAACCTTGTCCACCAAGCTCCCTGATACCTCTAGCCTGGACCTGCTAATCCCCAGCTCCACCCAAGTCCCCTAGCTTGCCTTGGCATTTTGCCGAACAATTGGCATGCATGCTCTGGGCGCGGCCAGAGCGCGCGTTTTGCACGTGCGTGCACCCGAGCCGCCGCGTTCGCTCGCCCCTGGCCTTTGCTCGCCTGCAGAGCCACACCCCGACCTCATCCACTCATTAGAACACGCCAGCTCGTCCCTGGGGCCGCACAACGTCACCGTCAGGTCGGCCACGGCGGCTAGCGGCCGACCACAGTGGGATCCTGCCCCGGACGGCGCCGCCCGGGCCACACCAGTGCGTCAGCTCGCTCATGGAACAGCCCGAGCTCATCCACGAGCTCGTCCGCTAGCGCCCGTCGCCGCCACGATGCCCTGCAAGCTACAGCGAGGCGGTTCGCCGAGCTTATCTCCGGCCGCCACGGAACCGACCTCGTTGTGCTATAAAAGGAGACCCTCGGGCTCATCCGAGCACTCAGGCGACCTCAGGCCACCCCCATAGCACCCCCACAGCCAGTAATCATCGGGAGAAAGCCGTCTTCCCCGACTCTGGCCTGTTCGGCCGCCGCCACGCCCCAGCGCCATGCGTCGCAACCAGGGCCTCCCCCGCCCATCCAGTGCCACCATTCTACTCCTCTCGACCCTGCGGAGCCGCCCAGCCTCCCAAACACGGCCGGGAACAACTGTAGCCCGAGCCCCTAAACTCACCCGAAGCTGTCGTCCGCCGCGGAGCTCGCCGTCGGCGACTCCCTCCATCCCCGCCACCTCCTCGACCACTGGGAGGACCACCCTGGCCTGGCGGATCCATCCCTGCCCTCCAGAGCCCGCGAGGAGCCGCCGTTCACCGGTGTTGGTCGCCGGAGCCCCCGCCCCTGTTCGGCCAGAGGAGGAAGGAGGCGGGGCGACCGGTCAAACCTGACCAGTGGGCCCCCTGGACCCACTGTCAGTGACACCGAGCCGGTCCACGCTGACTAAGTGAAGGCGTAAACACTAGAGTACGTATTCGACGTGTTTTCTTTCCGAAACGTTTTTTCTTTTTTCTGTATTATTTTTAAAAACAGTATTTGACCAAAACTTTGACTGACCATATCTTTTAAAATATAACTCCAAATGAGTTGATTCTTTTTCCTACCTCTCTCAAATATTGTCTAGTTTATTTTCAGATTTATTTGAAAAAAATTCAGACAACTTTTTGTACTGTTTTGAAACTATGTGTTAATTTGAATATTTTCAAAAATAGGATTTTGTTGCAGAGAGAAGAAGACTTTCAAAAGTTTTGGAATGCACCCTACCTCTCCACAATTGGAAGGCAAGCATTCTGAACTCTGGCATAATATTTTTGTGTGTCGTTTGAAGGTGGTTACAACACTCCTTGTTGCGGAGTTTCGTTATTTTATGTGATGATATGAGCATACTCATAAGTGCATATTGATGATTCTGTGCTACTGAAATTTGATACGTGGTGATAGTAATCACCCTCGTATGCCTTTCATGCATACCGTAAGGAAGCCGGGAAAGTCTCTGTCTTGGGTAGACACGAACTTGTCCTTAGTTCCTCGTCGAGACGAGTGTGTCTGGTATGGCATGATGAGGTATGATGAGTGGATATTCCATCTGTTGGAGGAAATATAATTGTTATGCTAATCACACGGGGAATACTTAAGCCTCCTGAGTCGACTATAGATCGAGTCTTGTTCCAGTAACCCCCATACTTGTTTCGTACTACCACTTGTCCCTGCAGCAGGTAGGGTACGGTTCAGTAAGTTGTCAACCCCTTTTTAGCACACACCATACAGAGAGGCCATGGTGGAAGATACCGACTGCAACCGGTAGGTAGGCCACCTGGTCCGGGGGCATGGGTGTTTCCGGTTGGGACCGAGAGGGGGGCACCCCTTAGAGCGCGCGATATAAATTTGATCCCATGCTATTCGAGGTTGTAGCCTCCCCACTTAGAGTTTTGCTTGACAGGTGTCGTGGGTGACTCCAGACACCGGTAAGTTAAGCTGGTGTGTGCAGGTTAGGTGTGTTTTCAATTAAAAGACCATAGACGGAATTAGTCCCGATGGACTAAAGGAATCCGTTACTCGTGGGTAAAGAGTACACCCTCTGCAGAGATTAAATCTATTTGAATAGCCGTGTCCATGGGTAAGGACTACAGTCTGGGATGGGTCAAGTGTCGGTCTTAGTGTCGGTCTTCGGAGGAGAAACTACTAAACCGAAACATGGATCATGACCTGTGGCTTATGATGATTGTGATTATTATTGTTATGGACTAACCCTTTATATTATTGGGATTATTGAGTATCCCTGGGAAGGTTCTACCTCCTGGATATTCACTGTGATTATTTATCTTATAAGCCCTTTATGTGGTGTCGCTCAGACGCCCGACTGTGGCATGCTATTATTTATTTACTTTATAAGCCCTTTATGTGGTGTCGCTCAGACGCCCGACTGAGGCATGCTCGTCATTTACTATCCTATCGAGGTGTCTCTCCAGACACCCGATCGGTGCATTTTATTACTCCCCTGTTATTACATATTCATGTTGTATATAAATAACCTGCTTGTATGCCTTAGGGATTTTATTTTATGACTGACATTGTGATCATAAAATATTTCGGAGCATGATTATCTTTTGTTATATTATACCCGTGTTCATAATGTTTGCGAGTACATTCAAAGTACTCACTGGCTTGTCCCTGGCTATTGTCTTGGCCAGATTTCTTGCATGGAGAGGAGCGTCGTGATAGCAGCCTCGCGAAGATAGGAGTTAACCTGGTCAGCTGTTCCTGTGGGAAATGGAGTCCCATAGACGCTGATGATCCACAAACCGCTTCCGCCATCAACCACTAGAAACCATTTGTTGTACTCATAGGCCAGAATGGTCTTGTACTACATATTTTGTATTTTGCTTGGAATTTTGTATCAAGTTGGTGCCTCATCAGCTAACAGTAATCCTGGGGCTGGTGAGCACAAGGGCCATTTTCTGGGAAATCAATACCCGGAAATCGGTCATGACAAACTTGGTATTAGAGCCAGGCTGACCATTGGCTAATCCTATCTTAGCCAGGTCGAAAACCTAGGTAAACCAACCCACCAGACCTTAACCTAACTCCGGCCAAGCTTCTCGCGCAAGATAGCCACACCATGACCCCGACACCTTTTGGTAGTCGGTGCCCAACCTATCAGCCTAGCCTGTCGATCACGCGCCAGTGACCGACACCTAAATTGTCTCATTCACAAGCGTGCGAAGGAAGACTCCGTCCCCTTTTTCTATAAAAATGGCACGCTAGCCTCAACACAGCACAACACAAACTCTTTCCCAAACCGAGCTATAATGCCAGGACCCATTGTTCACAATGAGACCACAGCAACCAACCTTGGAGGTTTTGTGACCGTGCTAGCAAACCTCACCCGCCATGCCTTTGCATTAGAAGAACCCCCAGAATATGTGGTGTACCAAGGACCCATGAGCGGTGAGAGCCATCAATTCTGGGCCACCGTGCACGTCTATGGTAGGGGTTTGTCGCCAGAACGCCCCTACAGGTTCACCGGAAGGACAACTTCCTTTGAGCCACAAGCCATCCAACTAGCTGCTCAAGAGGCTATAGTTCAATTCTGGCACTTGTCGCCCAGAGTTAACTATCGCCCGTTCTACTACTACCCCAGCAGTGACGGGTATGGTAGGCCACCCCAAGTTGCCAACGGAGATCACGAGACGGATCGTGCTTTGTTGCATCTAGTGCGCCATGTGGGTGCACTAGAGGAATTGTTTCATCAAATCACCCTTGATCTGATCGCAGCTCGTGGAGAACTGATTCGCCAAGCCCCGGCAAGAGGATAAGATGAGCCCAACGTCGACAACCCAGTCGTGTTGTTCGGACTACCGATCGAGTCCTTGAGGTCTGCCCCAGTCATCGACCAAAATACCTTGATGACCCCAGAAGTGCTTCGTCGCCTTTTGGGAACACGCTCCAGCGGGATTGTGGCCAACAATCCCCGAGATGGTCATCATCGCTACCCCGACCCTGCAGTCCCTCAACCCCCTCCAGCTAACCCCGACGGTGAGACCCGTGGAGAAGCCTCGACATCCACAAGGCATGCCCACCTAGATATTAACGAGGTAGACTAAAGTCACTCGAGTAGTACCGAGTCTTAGTATGTCCACGCCCCGTAATTGTGTGATCCTGTATCGCCGTATTTAAATGCTGTTTGCTCGTGCGCCCCTATTTTTAAATAGTAGCCATGCATAAGTATGTTGGTGTGCGATTGCAATTTTTTTAACCCGAGCGTAGCTGCCAACCCCGACGACTCAAAGTTTGTGCTATGAGTAAACTTTTGGTCTCAACTAACAGGAATGATATTTTCGAAAAACAACCCTTAAAAAATCTCGAGGACGAGATTTTTTTCTTAAGGGCGTAGTGTTGTGACACCCCAAAATTTTAACCTTGTTTTATTAATTAAAATTTTGCCAGGAAACTTAAACTTTTATTTTCTGGATTTTCTTTTGATTTCAGAACCATTCTTTTCTTTATTGTTATGAAGTTTTTACCCCAAATGAAAACTTTCCAATTATATTATTGGACTTGTTTACCCTCTCAAGAAAAACATTTCTATTATCAGTGGATTTATTTGCATAATTATTGCTTTGTGAACTTTATTCCTTAAAGTGATTTTTCATTAGTTTTGGAGCTCTATTTGAACTACAACCATTTGATAAATTTACTTAAAATTCCAACCGAAATTTGGAGATGTCATGTGATGTTTTTAAATCACTTTTATGAAAAAATATCTTCTGTTCATTGGAGATTTTGAGCTCTACACCAAGTTTTCAAATCTAGTTCAGTGGGCAATTTTGCATTACAACCTATTTAAATATTTCTTTAAAACTTCCACCAAAATTATGGGATGTTAATAGGAGTATATTATTCAACTTTATGCAAAAACCCAGTTATGTCCTTTGAAAAATTTGAGTGAATCAACCTCATTTTCATTCTGGTCCAACTTGATGATTTGTACTGCAACCATATTTTTACCTGCTCCTTTACCCATGATTATTTTTCCTGCTTATAGACCACCCTGCAAAACCCTTAAGTCCAGGAGAGTGGACCCATTGGAGGATTTTAAGTGCATGCAATCATGCCTTTTTCTTTCTGTCCAAAACTGAAGATTTGCAAAACTTGCAGTAGCAAGTTTCTGGTTTTGCCCAAATGACCTTGCCATCACCAACTTCATCTAAAGAGACTAGCATCTGGAGATTTTGGCCACCCCAAGAGTTACCTAGATGCCCATGGCATTTTGTCAAACACACTGTGAGCATGACCAGTTTGGGCATGAACTTTTAGTTTGCACTGTGAGCTTGATCCACTGAACCAGCAACCTTGTCCACCAAGCTCCCTGATGCCTCTAGCCTAGACCTGCTAATCCCCAGCTCCACCCAAGTCCCCTAGCTTGCCTTGGCATTTTGCCGAACAGTTGGCGTGCACGCTCTGGGTCATCGCCCCCTGCCGTTACACATGGTGGGAAACAGCGCTTGTTCGGTCCACCGGCGCCTGTCGTTTACTTAGCTACCCCGTACATACCTGCTCACTCGATTCCCCAAATTTGAGTGAAGAACCCAAGCTACAGCTCATGGCGAACGCCAACCAAGGTGCAGATCTGATCGCCCTGCATGTATTCCCCTGCCGCCGGTCGCCCTGCCTGTAGTCCCCTGCCCGGATTGTGGTAGGGTAGTGGTGACATACGTCGCCTGCCGCGGTCAGTTTGCCGGTGAGCACTTCCCCAGTCGATGGCAGCCAGGACGAATTGGAATGCAATTTCTACAGGTGGCAGGAAGCCGACGCAGAGCACCTGGCTTCGCTTGGACCGAAGACACCTCCACTGGCGCAAATCAATTTAGGCCAGCAGCAAATCGCAACACCAAATGAAGCTAGGCAGCTGCAGGAGGCAATGTTGGGCAGGCGCTGCAAAAGCATTCAAAAATCAAACTATTTGGGTATAGTGCTATATCCCGCCCATGGCAGCCTGATGGAGTGATCTAGAGGCTAGCGGCAGCAAGCAGATATGCCTGGAGACTGTGAGGAGGTGGCAAAGATTGGCTCACTTCGGGCGTGTTTGGCTGCGTGCATGAGGCCCAACCAGGCCCGTGCGGGAAGAATGTGACCTGTTTGGTTGCCTACTTATACTGTTCGGCCCGCATGGCACGAATCTTAAAGCACTTCTGGGCCTGGCTATCTGGGAACGCTCAAATCGGCAGTTTCTCCAGGGCCATGCCCGAGGGTGCACGTGGGCGGCGGCGGCTGCACGCGTGCGGCCACGCTCGAGAAGCCGCGTTGCTTCCCGAAGCGCCGACAGTTATTAGCCTCACCGCCCCTCACCGCTCCCTCTGCCCACTCTCCCCCACTCTTCCAACTCTC
>NW_021210835.1:0-8384 GCF_002162155.2 Triticum dicoccoides | reverse complement strand
TTGCTTTTAGTTTTTCTGCTTGCTTAGTTGGCTAATAAGAACATCAATGTACATGGTTGCTGTACTGCATGCTATCCTATAGTACTGTTGTTCAGTGATATTAAACACAATTTGCAAGAACAAAGATAATTGTGGTACTCCGTATTTTGATAATAATAGGGACTCGCTAATTACTAGGAAAAAAAGGATCAAGTGTGGGCTTAATTTCCTCTTATGCGACAGGCCAGTTTCGGGCATTCATTTCATGCCCCAAGTCTTGCGAGTTATACCCATGTCGAGATTTGCTATGGTTTATTATGTCTTTGTTTCATGTTTATTTCAGGTTTGCTTTGTGGCCTCAAATCCAATGTATCCTTGATTCTGTATTCATTAAATAAATGGCTGCATTCTGCGCTCAGTTCTGTAACATAGAAGTTTGGCGTGCTCCTTTTCTTCTCCAGCTAACTGGTCCACTATTTATCTGGTTTATAAAAAGGAAAATATTGTTCTTTTTGTAGCTCAGTGGTACTTATTGCCTTACTGGATGCTGATTCTTAAATTGCCTAATTAACAAGCAACGGTTAAATGTAGATGGTTATCCTTTGCCACTCTTTAGTAATATATCTGATTTAATTTTCCATATCCTGTTAATGACAAAGATGTGTATGTGTGTGGACGTGTGTGTGTGCGTTCGGATTAGGATTTAAAGGTTGGGTCTCCTCTGATTTAGTTACATGCATATCTTCCACTACGTGATCTTGCCCCGTCCTACCGACCATATAGAATGTGTGCTCGCCCTCTATGAAAGATCAAACATTCACTTCCTCCTCCTATTCTAATGCCGATGCTTTGCTTTGTTATTGCAGATCAACTCGCACTGTTGAGCAGATCACCATGTTAAAATACGAGCATTTAGAGAAGTGTGTGCTCGCCAAGGACCCAATTGGTTTCTGAAGAGTTGGCTACATATCGTTGGTGTCCGATGCACAAACAAGTGTGACACCCCAAAATTTTAACCTTGTTTTATTAATTAAAATTTTGCCAGAAAACTTAAACTTTTATTTTCTGGATTTACTTTTGATTTCAGAACCATTCTTTTCTTTATTGTTATGAAGTTTTTACCCCAAATGAAAACTTTCCAATTATATTATTGGACTTGTTTACCCTCTCAAGAAAAAGATTTCTATTATCAGTGGATTTATTTGCATAATTATTGCTCTCTGAACTTTATTCCTTAAAGTGATTTTTCATTACTTTTGGAGCTCTATTTGAACTACAACCATTTGATAAATTTACTTAAAATTCCAACCAAAATTTGGAGATGCCATGTGATGTTTTTAAATCACTTTTATGCAAAAATATCTTCTGTTCATTGGAGATTTTGAGCTCTACACCAAGTTTTCAAATCTGGTCCAGTGGGAAATTTTGCACTATAACCTATTTAAATATTTCTTTAAAACTTCCACCAAAATTATGGGATGTTAATAGGAGTATATTATTCAACTTTATGCAAAAACCCAGTTATGTCCTTTGAAAAATTTGAGTGAATCAACCTCATTTTCATTCTGGTCCAACTTGATGATTTGTACTGCAACCATATTTTTACTTGCTCTTTAACCCATGATTCTTTTTCCTGCTTATAGACCACCCTGCAAAACCCTTAAGTCCAGGAGAGTGGACCCATTGGAGGATTTTAAGTGCATGCAATCAAGCCTTTTTCTTTCTATCCAAAACTGAAGATTTGCAAAACTTGCACTAGCAAGTTTCTGGTTTTGCCCAAATGACCTTGCCATCACCAACTTCATCTAAAGAGACTAGGATCTGGAGATTTTGGCCACCCCAAGAGTTACCTAGATGCCCATGGCATTTTGTCAAACACCCTGTGAGCATGACCAGTTTGGGCATGAACTTTTAGTTTGCACTGTGAGCTTGATCCACTGAACTAGCAACCTTGTCCACCAAGCTCCCTGATACCTCTAGCCTGGACCTGCTAATCCCCAGCTCCACCCAAGTCCCCTAGCTTGCCTTGGCATTTTGCCGAACAATTGGCATGCATGCTCTGGGCGCGGCCAGAGCGCGCGTTTTGCACGTGCGTGCACCCGAGCCGCCGCGTTCGCTCGCCCCTGGCCTTTGCTCGCCTGCAGAGCCACACCCCGACCTCATCCACTCATTAGAACACGCCAGCTCGTCCCTGGGGCCGCACAACGTCACCGTCAGGTCGGCCACGGCGGCTAGCGGCCGACCACAGTGGGATCCTGCCCCGGACGGCGCCGCCCGGGCCACACCAGTGCGTCAGCTCGCTCATGGAACAGCCCGAGCTCATCCACGAGCTCGTCCGCTAGCGCCCGTCGCCGCCACGATGCCCTGCAAGCTACAGCGAGGCGGTTCGCCGAGCTTATCTCCGGCCGCCACGGAACCGACCTCGTTGTGCTATAAAAGGAGACCCTCGGGCTCATCCGAGCACTCAGGCGACCTCAGGCCACCCCCATAGCACCCCCACAGCCAGTAATCGTCGGGAGAAAGCCGTCTTCCCCGACTCTGGCCTGTTCGGCCGCCGCCACGCCCCAGCGCCATGCGTCGCAACCAGGGCCTCCCCCGCCCATCCAGTGCCACCATTCTACTCCTCTCGACCCTGCGGAGCCGCCCAGCCTCCCAAACACGGCCGGGAACAACCGTAGCCCGAGCCCCTAAACTCACCCGAAGCTGCCGTCCGCCGCGGAGCTCGCCGTCGGCGACTCCCTCCATCCCCGCCACCTCCTCGACCACTGGGAGGACCACCCTGGCCTGGCGGATCCATCCCTGCCCTCCAGAGCCCGCGAGGAGCCGCCGTTCACCGGTGTTGGTCGCCGGAGCCCCCGCCCCTGTTCGGCCAGAGGAGGAAGGAGGCGGGGCGACCGGTCAAACCTGACCAGTGGGCCCCCTGGACCCACTGTCAGTGACACCGAGCCGGTCCACGCTGACTAAGTGAAGGCGTAAACACTAGAGTACGTATTCGACGTGTTTTCTTTCCGAAACGTTTTTTCTTTTTTCTGTATTATTTTTAAAAACAGTATTTGACCAAAACTTTGACTGACCATATCTTTTAAAATATAACTCCAAATGAGTTGATTCTTTTTCCTACCTCTCTCAAATATTGTCTAGTTTATTTTCAGATTTATTTGAAAAAAATTCAGACAACTTTTTGTACTGTTTTGAAACTATGTGTTAATTTGAATATTTTCAAAAATAGGATTTTGTTGCAGAGAGAAGAAGACTTTCAAAAGTTTTGGAATGCACCCTACCTCTCCACAATTGGAAGGCAAGCATTCTGAACTCTGGCATAATATTTTTGTGTGTCGTTTGAAGGTGGTTACAACACTCCTTGTTGCGGAGTTTCGTTATTTTATGTGATGATATGAGCATACTCATAAGTGCATATTGATGATTCTGTGCTACTGAAATTTGATACGTGGTGATAGTAATCACCCTCGTATGCCTTTCATGCATACCGTAAGGAAGCCGGGAAAGTCTCTGTCTTGGGTAGACACGAACTTGTCCTTAGTTCCTCGTCGAGACGAGTGTGTCTGGTATGGCATGATGAGGTATGATGAGTGGATATTCCATCTGTTGGAGGAAATATAATTGTTATGCTAATCACACGGGGAATACTTAAGCCTCCTGAGTCGACTATAGATCGAGTCTTGTTCCAGTAACCCCCATACTTGTTTCGTACTACCACTTGTCCCTGCAGCAGGTAGGGTACGGTTCAGTAAGTTGTCAACCCCTTTTTAGCACACACCATACAGAGAGGCCATGGTGGAAGATACCGACTGCAACCGGTAGGTAGGCCACCTGGTCCGGGGGCATGGGTGTTTCCGGTTGGGACCGAGAGGGGGGCACCCCTTAGAGCGCGCGATATAAATTTGATCCCATGCTATTCGAGGTTGTAGCCTCCCCACTTAGAGTTTTGCTTGACAGGTGTCGTGGGTGACTCCAGACACCGGTAAGTTAAGCTGGTGTGTGCAGGTTAGGTGTGTTTTCAATTAAAAGACCATAGACGGAATTAGTCCCGATGGACTAAAGGAATCCGTTACTCGTGGGTAAAGAGTACACCCTCTGCAGAGATTAAATCTATTTGAATAGCCGTGTCCATGGGTAAGGACTACAGTCTGGGATGGGTCAAGTGTCGGTCTTAGTGTCGGTCTTCGGAGGAGAAACTACTAAACCGAAACATGGATCATGACCTGTGGCTTATGATGATTGTGATTATTATTGTTATGGACTAACCCTTTATATTATTGGGATTATTGAGTATCCCTGGGAAGGTTCTACCTCCTGGATATTCACTGTGATTATTTATCTTATAAGCCCTTTATGTGGTGTCGCTCAGACGCCCGACTGTGGCATGCTATTATTTATTTACTTTATAAGCCCTTTATGTGGTGTCGCTCAGACGCCCGACTGAGGCATGCTCGTCATTTACTATCCTATCGAGGTGTCTCTCCAGACACCCGATCGGTGCATTTTATTACTCCCCTGTTATTACATATTCATGTTGTATATAAATAACCTGCTTGTATGCCTTAGGGATTTTATTTTATGACTGACATTGTGATCATAAAATATTTCGGAGCATGATTATCTTTTGTTATATTATACCCGTGTTCATAATGTTTGCGAGTACATTCAAAGTACTCACTGGCTTGTCCCTGGCTATTGTCTTGGCCAGATTTCTTGCATGGAGAGGAGCGTCGTGATAGCAGCCTCGCGAAGATAGGAGTTAACCTGGTCAGCTGTTCCTGTGGGAAATGGAGTCCCATAGACGCTGATGATCCACAAACCGCTTCCGCCATCAACCACTAGAAACCATTTGTTGTACTCATAGGCCAGAATGGTCTTGTACTACATATTTTGTATTTTGCTTGGAATTTTGTATCAAGTTGGTGCCTCATCAGCTAACAGTAATCCTGGGGCTGGTGAGCACAAGGGCCATTTTCTGGGAAATCAATACCCGGAAATCGGTCATGACAAACTTGGTATTAGAGCCAGGCTGACCATTGGCTAATCCTATCTTAGCCAGGTCGAAAACCTAGGTAAACCAACCCACCAGACCTTAACCTAACTCCGGCCAAGCTTCTCGCGCAAGATAGCCACACCATGACCCCGACACCTTTTGGTAGTCGGTGCCCAACCTATCAGCCTAGCCTGTCGATCACGCGCCAGTGACCGACACCTAAATTGTCTCATTCACAAGCGTGCGAAGGAAGACTCCGTCCCCTTTTTCTATAAAAATGGCACGCTAGCCTCAACACAGCACAACACAAACTCTTTCCCAAACCGAGCTATAATGCCAGGACCCATTGTTCACAATGAGACCACAGCAACCAACCTTGGAGGTTTTGTGACCGTGCTAGCAAACCTCACCCGCCATGCCTTTGCATTAGAAGAACCCCCAGAATATGTGGTGTACCAAGGACCCATGAGCGGTGAGAGCCATCAATTCTGGGCCACCGTGCACGTCTATGGTAGGGGTTTGTCGCCAGAACGCCCCTACAGGTTCACCGGAAGGACAACTTCCTTTGAGCCACAAGCCATCCAACTAGCTGCTCAAGAGGCTATAGTTCAATTCTGGCACTTGTCGCCCAGAGTTAACTATCGCCCGTTCTACTACTACCCCAGCAGTGACGGGTATGGTAGGCCACCCCAAGTTGCCAACGGAGATCACGAGACGGATCGTGCTTTGTTGCATCTAGTGCGCCATGTGGGTGCACTAGAGGAATTGTTTCATCAAATCACCCTTGATCTGATCGCAGCTCGTGGAGAACTGATTCGCCAAGCCCCGGCAAGAGGATAAGATGAGCCCAACGTCGACAACCCAGTCGTGTTGTTCGGACTACCGATCGAGTCCTTGAGGTCTGCCCCAGTCATCGACCAAAATACCTTGATGACCCCAGAAGTGCTTCGTCGCCTTTTGGGAACACGCTCCAGCGGGATTGTGGCCAACAATCCCCGAGATGGTCATCATCGCTACCCCGACCCTGCAGTCCCTCAACCCCCTCCAGCTAACCCCGACGGTGAGACCCGTGGAGAAGCCTCGACATCCACAAGGCATGCCCACCTAGATATTAACGAGGTAGACTAAAGTCACTCGAGTAGTACCGAGTCTTAGTATGTCCACGCCCCGTAATTGTGTGATCCTGTATCGCCGTATTTAAATGCTGTTTGCTCGTGCGCCCCTATTTTTAAATAGTAGCCATGCATAAGTATGTTGGTGTGCGATTGCAATTTTTTTAACCCGAGCGTAGCTGCCAACCCCGACGACTCAAAGTTTGTGCTATGAGTAAACTTTTGGTCTCAACTAACAGGAATGATATTTTCGAAAAACAACCCTTAAAAAATCTCGAGGACGAGATTTTTTTCTTAAGGGCGTAGTGTTGTGACACCCCAAAATTTTAACCTTGTTTTATTAATTAAAATTTTGCCAGGAAACTTAAACTTTTATTTTCTGGATTTTCTTTTGATTTCAGAACCATTCTTTTCTTTATTGTTATGAAGTTTTTACCCCAAATGAAAACTTTCCAATTATATTATTGGACTTGTTTACCCTCTCAAGAAAAACATTTCTATTATCAGTGGATTTATTTGCATAATTATTGCTTTGTGAACTTTATTCCTTAAAGTGATTTTTCATTAGTTTTGGAGCTCTATTTGAACTACAACCATTTGATAAATTTACTTAAAATTCCAACCGAAATTTGGAGATGTCATGTGATGTTTTTAAATCACTTTTATGAAAAAATATCTTCTGTTCATTGGAGATTTTGAGCTCTACACCAAGTTTTCAAATCTAGTTCAGTGGGCAATTTTGCATTACAACCTATTTAAATATTTCTTTAAAACTTCCACCAAAATTATGGGATGTTAATAGGAGTATATTATTCAACTTTATGCAAAAACCCAGTTATGTCCTTTGAAAAATTTGAGTGAATCAACCTCATTTTCATTCTGGTCCAACTTGATGATTTGTACTGCAACCATATTTTTACCTGCTCCTTTACCCATGATTATTTTTCCTGCTTATAGACCACCCTGCAAAACCCTTAAGTCCAGGAGAGTGGACCCATTGGAGGATTTTAAGTGCATGCAATCATGCCTTTTTCTTTCTGTCCAAAACTGAAGATTTGCAAAACTTGCAGTAGCAAGTTTCTGGTTTTGCCCAAATGACCTTGCCATCACCAACTTCATCTAAAGAGACTAGCATCTGGAGATTTTGGCCACCCCAAGAGTTACCTAGATGCCCATGGCATTTTGTCAAACACACTGTGAGCATGACCAGTTTGGGCATGAACTTTTAGTTTGCACTGTGAGCTTGATCCACTGAACCAGCAACCTTGTCCACCAAGCTCCCTGATGCCTCTAGCCTAGACCTGCTAATCCCCAGCTCCACCCAAGTCCCCTAGCTTGCCTTGGCATTTTGCCGAACAGTTGGCGTGCACGCTCTGGGTCATCGCCCCCTGCCGTTACACATGGTGGGAAACAGCGCTTGTTCGGTCCACCGGCGCCTGTCGTTTACTTAGCTACCCCGTACATACCTGCTCACTCGATTCCCCAAATTTGAGTGAAGAACCCAAGCTACAGCTCATGGCGAACGCCAACCAAGGTGCAGATCTGATCGCCCTGCATGTATTCCCCTGCCGCCGGTCGCCCTGCCTGTAGTCCCCTGCCCGGATTGTGGTAGGGTAGTGGTGACATACGTCGCCTGCCGCGGTCAGTTTGCCGGTGAGCACTTCCCCAGTCGATGGCAGCCAGGACGAATTGGAATGCAATTTCTACAGGTGGCAGGAAGCCGACGCAGAGCACCTGGCTTCGCTTGGACCGAAGACACCTCCACTGGCGCAAATCAATTTAGGCCAGCAGCAAATCGCAACACCAAATGAAGCTAGGCAGCTGCAGGAGGCAATGTTGGGCAGGCGCTGCAAAAGCATTCAAAAATCAAACTATTTGGGTATAGTGCTATATCCCGCCCATGGCAGCCTGATGGAGTGATCTAGAGGCTAGCGGCAGCAAGCAGATATGCCTGGAGACTGTGAGGAGGTGGCAAAGATTGGCTCACTTCGGGCGTGTTTGGCTGCGTGCATGAGGCCCAACCAGGCCCGTGCGGGAAGAATGTGACCTGTTTGGTTGCCTACTTATACTGTTCGGCCCGCATGGCACGAATCTTAAAGCACTTCTGGGCCTGGCTATCTGGGAACGCTCAAATCGGCAGTTTCTCCAGGGCCATGCCCGAGGGTGCACGTGGGCGGCGGCGGCTGCACGCGTGCGGCCACGCTCGAGAAGCCGCGTTGCTTCCCGAAGCGCCGACAGTTATTAGCCTCACCGCCCCTCACCGCTCCCTCTGCCCACTCTCCCCCACTCTTCCAACTCTC
>NW_021210834.1:0-1083 GCF_002162155.2 Triticum dicoccoides | reverse complement strand
TATTCCTAAACTGAAATTGAATATTCCACCATTTGAGGGTAGATATGTTCCTGATATATATCTTACTTGGGAGTTAGAAACTGAACAACGATTTACATGTTTACAATATCCTGAGGAGAGACGAGTTGCTGCTGCTGTTTGTGCTTTCACTAGTTTTGCATGTGTATGGTGGTCTGAACATTGTAGATTGTATCCTATTCCAACTACTTGGGCTGCTTTGAAAACTGCTATGCGTACGCGTTGGGTTCCACCATATTATCAACGTGAATTGCTTCAAAAATTGCAGCGTTTAAGACAAGGAAAAAATTCTGTAGAAGAATATTATCAGGAATTACAAACTGGCATGATTAGATGTGGTATTGTTGAGGAGAATGAAGCTATGCTTGCACGTTTTCTGGGTGGATTAAATAGAGAGATTTAGACCATTTTAGACTATAAGGAGTATACTAATATCACTCGTTTATTCCATCTTGCTTGTAAAGCTGAACGTGAAGTGCAGGATCGACAAGCATTGGGGCGAACTAACTTTTCTGCAGGCCGACCATCATCATGGACACCACGTGCATCTTCTACTTCAACTGCACCAGCACCTCCATCCGGTGCCACCTCCAGCCGTGATACAAGAAAACAGGCACAACCACCATTATCTTCCAAGAGCGCACCTGCGGGTCCTGCACAGCGTTCTTCTTCTTCCATGGCATCAACAGGGCACACAAGTGATATTATTTGTCGTCGTTGTAAGGGAGGAGGTCATTATGCGAGGGAATGCAAATCTCCGCGTGTGATGATTGCTACCGCGGATGGTGGATATGAGTCCTCTAGTGACTATGATGAGGAGACATTGGCTCTTATTACACGTGAAGAACATGGTGGAGATGATTCTGATCATGAGACGCAATACATGGCTCCTGAAGACGCTGACAGGTATGAATGTTTAGTTGCTCAACGTGTTTTGAGTGTGCAGGTCACACAAGCTGAGCAAAATCAGAGGCACAATTTGTTCCATACCAAGGGAGTTGTGAAGGAACGTTCTGTGCGCGTCATAATAGACGGAGGGAGCTGCAACAACTTGGCTAGCATGGA
>NW_021210833.1:0-1110 GCF_002162155.2 Triticum dicoccoides | reverse complement strand
ACCCTGTTAAACCCCCCTGTCACTGACGTGTGGACCCCACACGTCAGGTTTGACCCCAGCCAGCCGCAGTTGACCACTGACGTCATGCTGACGTCATGCTGGCGCAATATATATATTTCTGGATTTAATTTAAATCAGGAAATTCCAGAATATTATTTAAACTTCAAAAATTCATAACTTTTATTCTGTAACTCCAAATCAGACAAATTATATATGAAAAATGATCAGAAAAATCCAATCTATCCATCTGTACTATTTTCATGCATGATCAAACAAGTTAAATTGATGTTTTAAGCAGATTAAGGAAAAGCACTTTAAAAGGCCATGTTTGAGTTTGAAATTTGAATCTTTGATTCAAATTTGTTCAAACCCTTCTGGTTTTAGTTGCATTAGCCCAACACACTCATATTGTCATGTTTCATGCATGCATCATATTGTTGCACATTGTTTGGTGATGGTTGTGTATCGGTGTCCTTTGCGACAGGTTCTGCCTCCGAGGAGTACCGTGATCACCCTAACGAAGAACCGTATCAGTGCATCGAACCATCAGGCAAGCAACCAACCATTTGATCATATCGATACAATCCCATGTTCTCGCTCCTGCTCTCTTTTACTGCATTAAGACAACGCGTTTCAAACTGCTGTGTGCTACGGTAGTTGACCCCATTTCCTCTGCATGACCTGTCATTGCCACAGTAACTAGATGAAACCCACTAGCATGTGTAGGAGTTGATTGAGCCATATGTATGTGTTGTTCCTACCTTGCTATGCCTGCTATGCTTAGAGTCGTGTCAGGTCTGGTTCATCTGGGTGATGGGCTAGAGTGAAATGATTATGTCGGTAATGAGAGTGGTGTGGTGAACACGATTTGGTAAAGGTATCGATGAGAGGCCATGTAGGAGTACATGGTGGGTTGTTTCATTGAAGCCGACCTTAAGCACTGAGATCTGTATGTGTGATTTAAGATACAGCTACTACCATGCATTGGGCCCTGAAATATGACCCCGCTCGACTTCTTATTCACCCTAGCTCTCTGTCCAGGAGTTGCAAGTAGTTTCTGGTGTTTGTAGTCTACTGGAGGCCGTGGACAGCGCTGACCGTAGGGGTGGG
>NW_021210832.1:0-1089 GCF_002162155.2 Triticum dicoccoides | reverse complement strand
CATGTAGACATGACCGAGACGTTCTCCGGTCAATAACCAACAGCGGGATCTGGATACCCATGATGGCTCCCACATGTTCCACGATGATCTCATCGGATGAACCACGATGTCAAGGACTTAATCAATCCCGTATTCAATTCCCTTTGTCTATCGGTATGTTACTTGCCCGAGATTCGATCGTCGGTATCCAATACCTTGTTCAATCTCGTTACCGGCAAGTCACTTTACTCGTTCCGTAACACATCATCCCGTGATCAACTCCTTGGTCACATTGCGCATATGATGATGTCCTACCGAGTGGGCCCAGAGATACCTCTCCGTTTACACGGAGTGACAAATCCCATTCTCGATCCGCATAAAACAATAGATACTTTCGGAGATACCTGTAGTGCACCTTTATAGTCACCCAGTTACGTTGTGACGTTTGATACACCCAAAGCACTCCTATGGTATCCAGGAGTTACACGCTCTCATGGTCGAAGGAAGAGATACTTGACATTGGCAAAGCTCTAGCAAATGAACTACACGATCTTTTGTGCTAGTCTTAGGATTGGGTCTTGTCCATCACATCATTCTCCTAATGATGTGATCCCGTTATCAACGACATCCAATGTCCATAGCCAGGAAACCATGACTATCTGTTGATCACAACGAACTACTCAACTAGAGGCTCACTAGGGACATATTGTGGTCTATGTATTCACACGTGTATTACGATTTCCGGATAATACAGTTATAGCATGAATAGAAGACAATTATCATGAACAAGGAAATATAATAATAATACTTTTATTATTGCCTCTAGGGCATATTTCCAACAGTCTCCCACTTGCACTAGAGTCAATAATCTAGTTCACATCGCCATGTGATTAACACTCACAGGTCACATCGCCATGTGACTAATACCCAAGAGTTTACTAGAGTCAGTAGTCTAGTTCACATCACTATGTGATTAATACTCAATGAGTTTTAGGTTTGATCATGTTGCTTGTGAGAGAGGTTTTAGTCAACGGGTCCGAACCTTTCAGATCCGTGTGTGTTTTACAAATCTCTATGTCATCTCCTAGATGTAGCTACCACGCTCTATTT
>NW_021210831.1:0-2021 GCF_002162155.2 Triticum dicoccoides | reverse complement strand
ATAGCTCAATTGGATACTCTCAGGGGAAATTGCATGCTTGGTATATGGTTCCTTATTATTACCAACTCTTTGTGTGGGTACTTGAGGATTATGCTAGTGAAGTGTGGACCCTAAAGCATACTATTGATGGTCCCCAAATGCTTGGAAGGGAATATGACGAAGATGACAAGACCTTTAAGTATGAGATGTTTGCAATTCATGCGGATCGTAATTTGATTTTCGTTACTGACTGGAAGGAGGTGAATCTGTCGTATGATATGGATAGCCGGGAAGTGCATCTTATGTGCAATTCTGGAGATTTCATGGGTGGTTTACCTTATATTCCATGTTTCACAGATTTGGTTGGCGGATGATTGCTGAAAGTCCTTGCTTCTTCATGCATTTAACATTGTGGCACAAATGCCTTTGTAAAAACTAGTCGTTGGGTGTGCGTGCGTATGCCTAATGGTCTAGTTCCGTGGCAGCATTCCAAAACATGCTCTTCAGGTGCATGCCCTTTTGTGGCTTTGAACAATGTTGGTTAGCTTTACATATTTTGTAAGCGACAAGCGATCCAATAGATAATGCGTAGTTGCATGAATGATCTAGTCCCTTACATATTTGCTTTTAGGTAATACTAATTGCTGTTGTCACTTGATATCTGTTATTGGTGGCTGAATGTAAACAGATCCTAGTTTCATTTATGAATCCTTCATGGCCTTCCATCGATGACGTTAAATAATATGGAGCTCTTTATATGGAACTCCTTTTATATAGATTGCACAATATGCAGCCTAACATATCTAATGAACATCATTATTTTTCATTATTTTATTCAGTAGAGAAAACAAAATAATTCTCTTTGTTGCCACGACTATTAAGCGCTCTTAAGTGTGCCGTTCGTTGCCTACTACTTAAGAACCCCTGGTGTGCTCATAATCTTGTGTTTTGATTGAGTTTTCCGTCAGATCATGACCAATATTTTCCTACTAGAATTCTTACTATATTGTTGAATTTCTAGGCTGTAGTCAAACTAAAACTATTTTGGAAGAATCTTAAGATTTTTGGTGACCATGATGTAGCTTAGTACATAATTTTGTCGTCAACTACCCAACATTCTAAACTTTGTATTGAGTGCACATTGAATTCTGAACTTCTCACTCTGAGTGGGTCTTTGCCAGGGACCGGCAAAATTAAATGGGTAAAAGAAAAACAAAGCTATGCCTAGTCAGGCATGACATGTAAATCTAGCGAAGGTTACTGCACGAATGGATTCTGGGCAAGCGCTTGCCTTGCCTCGCAAAGCAAAGAAGCGAGGGGTTTGGTTCCCCCACAACTCATCATGTTACCCGCAGTTTCAAGTTTTTTCCTCGTTTGTGTGAGCAAGCCAATTTGGCTACCATCCGTTGGCAAGGTTTTTCTTGCCCAGCGAGGTGAGCGGGCGAGAGATCCAAAGTTGCTAATTTGTTACTAGAAGCTGAGCTTTTATCACCATTCCTTAAAATAAATATCCACATCAGGTCAAGGTTTTCGAGTTGACGAGTCAACGAGTCGTTCTGTTAGCGACTCTTGGTGAGTCGTGCCATGCCGATCGACTAGTCGAGGTATTTGAGCTGAGTTCTAGTTACGACTCATTGACTAGTCGTTCTACTCGAAAACAGGGCATCTGATAAGTTATGCTGCTCTTGTCAGTTATTTCAAAATATTAATATGGACCTGCCATTTGTAGATAGTATGTACTACCTTCTGTTATTGCACCCAAAGTCAATGGTGTTGGCTAAAAATGATGTATCACTATACTACATAGCATTACTGGTCACTACTCACTTTGGTTCCTATAACTATCTTTGGCCACATTCCTATAGATTCAAAAACTACAATCACCTTTACCAGGTTGAAAGCATTTAAGTGTAGAAATACAGTAGTAAACAATTTCTTTTATTTTCTCAACTGGCAAATGCTTTGAAACAGATTCTCAGACAAAGACGCTAATAGTGAGAAGAGCGGAGGGATTTGCAATCCGGACTTTGATGACCCATCCA
>NW_021210830.1:0-1020 GCF_002162155.2 Triticum dicoccoides | reverse complement strand
AAAGTAAACAATCGATTGCCCCGCTTATAGTGGAAGCCTTCTGTCCGGATGCCCCCGAGATCATACAAGCTGCGGCAGCACAGGGATTGACTGTAACGAGTGCCAGAGAACAAGCGGCCAACTTAGGTATTACTCTTCGTGAACTGTTAGGCCTTGATGAGGCGCCAGTGAAGGAGGTAGTAATTACATATGTCAAGAATGGGCCTCTCGTCGAGCCTGCGCAGGAAAAGGATCTACCTCCACAAATGAAAGGTCTGCTGAAATGGTACAAGGGTTACATAAAAAATAAAAACGCCAAAGAATATATTTATGCGGAAGTTAGACATGAGCATCACTTCAAACATTACTATGTACAAATTGAACTGAGTGAATTGTTCCAGCTTTTCAATCTGCGCGAGCTCGATAAATCTATCATCAGTTGCTACGTTCTGTAAGTGATTTATTAATTTCTACACAATCTCGTTCATATTGCCTGCACTATATATATGTCCTAACTATATTGTTGTGTCCGCTATTATACATGCAGAATGAAGATTAAGGAATGCAGAGTAAGGAACATCCATGATGTTGGGTTCAATGACCCACACATCGTTAATGGACATGTGTTGGAGCGTCACCCCGCCGACGTGGAGGCAGACCTGTGGCAGTTTCTTACAAAGCAGGAACTCAAAAGTGATATTCTATTTCCTTACCATTTTGAGTGAGTGTTTCTGTCTTGAGCACATTCTCTTTTGTTTACTCCATGCATGGTATGTGGCCGGCTAATCGATGAGTTATGCATGACGTACTGTGCATGTATCGTGTCCGCAGGTTCCACTGGATTCTGCTAGTAATTAAAGTTAACACCTCAGAATGTCTCGTCCACGACTCTGTGAATATGGATCCAAAGCTTTGGGGCGGCATGAGAAGAATGCTGCAGAAGTAATTATTTTCATTCATTTGCGCTCTATATCGATCGGCCTATTTCGTTCATTTCCTAATATCAAGTAACTAATTAATAACTCTCTTGTTCATTTAATT
>NW_021210829.1:0-1393 GCF_002162155.2 Triticum dicoccoides | reverse complement strand
GACGTCCTCGCACGTTCGTAGTCGGATCGTCAAAGTCGACTTCCACCAAAGCGAAATCCACCATCTCATCGAAAGACGGGACACCTTTGCCTCTATCAAGTGGTATCAGATTTCCAGGTTGCTCGGTGAGATTTTACAGTTTTTCGTAGTTTAGATCGAGTCTGTTCTTCATACCTACAGTCCACGAAAAAGCCACAAAAAAATTAGGGTTAGTTCATCATATCCGAACCAATCTGAGCCTTTGCATAATCTTTTTAGGGTTTTGCTTTGTTGAATTTGCGGTTGCATCGTCGTGTCTAGTTGCTGGTCTTAGAGTCTAGTCTTTTAGAGTTTCGAGTTCTGGTCATAAGTTGTCACGCCGCCGCCGCACCATCATCATCACCCCTGCCATCTACCACCACCGCTTATCCGCCACCGCTTCGAATCCGTATCCATATACCACCACAGCTGTCATATACCAATCCGAGTTCTTGTCATATTAGGTTTGTTTTCGAGATCCATCTAGATTCCGATTCGTGTTTCCTTGCCGGAGTCGGGTAGCCACGCTCCGTTTAGGCCCAAAATTTTTCGAAAACGCATTTTTCGAAAAAATTTCTGGCTATCCTATTTTTAGGTGTTTCTGAGTGTTTTGAGACAGGTGCCATTATAGGAAGTTTTTTTTGACCCGTTTCCAGTTTTTGGGTCCGGACAGTCAAAAAAAAAATTTGGTCAAAAAAATTTCGTGCCCATCCTGTCAGTTTGAGTTAAGAAGAGTTTTGAGACACTCGCCATTATAGTGATTTTTCGCAAAAAAAAAAAGCAGCGCAAAAAAAAAAGAGCGCAAAAAAAAAAGAGCGCAAAAAAAAATTCCAGAGTGTGCTTTTCCCTTGTTTACGTGCCGCGCCGTGATTTTGTTAGTGTTCTAGGCTCGCGTCTCTAGCACAGTCTAGCCTAGGACCAGCACAGTACCGTCGTTGATCGTTTATTCAACTTTGCATCTCTGAATTGATTATTGCTGACCCTTTTTGCTACCATATTATAAGCCTTCCCAGCTCCACATACATCTACGTCGTGCGTTTGACTCTCCCTGGTAATCGCTCTATCCAAGCTTTGAGAGTTTTTGACTACAACGGTTGCCGATCACCGCCTGCTGCTGGGTAAGAACTGGTAAGAATTTGAGATTTGCTTGACGGATTTGTGACACCCACCACCACCACTTGTTCGTAGTCTGTAGGATCATATTCTTGTGTGTTTCTATTGCTGCTAACCATGCCAGGATCACAAGCCGACGAGATTGACTGGGAGAATTTATCGAACAAGGAGCTTCATGATAAGTTTCAGCAAATGATGACTGAACAGGTGCAAGATGTGCTGAACAATTTTGAAGAGGCCATGGAGAAGATCACTGGCCTTG
>NW_021210828.1:0-821 GCF_002162155.2 Triticum dicoccoides | reverse complement strand
CCTAAACTGTTAGTGTTGATGACTGACACGTAAACGCACCACATGGTTCGTTAACCATGGAAACCACTCCGGGACCCCAAAACAGTGAGTAATAGTCCATGAAACGGCCCAAAATCGGCCAAAACTGCCAGTGTTGATGACCGACACGTAAGCGCACCTTGGGGTTCAACAACTATGGAAATCTCTTCGGGACCCCAAAACAGTGAGTAATAATCCAAGATACGGGTCAGAATCGGCCAAACCTGCGAGTGTTGACGGCCGACACATAAACGCACCACAGGGTTCGTTAACCATGGAAACCACTCCAGGACCCCAAAACAGTGAGTAATAGTCCATGAAATGGGCCACAATTGGCCAAAACTGCCAGTGTGGATAACCGACACGTAAGCGGACCTTGGGGTTCAACAATTATGGAAATTGCTTCGTCACCCGAAAACGGTGAATAATAATCAAAGAAACGGGCCAAAATCGGCCTAAACTATCAGTGTTGATGACCGACACATAAACGCACCACATGGTTCGTTAACCATGGAAACCACATCGGGACCCCAAAACAGTGAGTAATAGTCCATGAAACGGCCCAAAATCGGCCAAAACTGCCAGTGTTGATGACCGACACGTAAGCGCACCTTGGGGTTCAACAACTATGGAAATCGCTCCGGGACCCCAAAATAGTGAGTAATAATCCAAGAAATGGGCAAGAATTGGCCAAAACTGCCAGTGTTGATGACCGACACGAAAACGCACCACAGGGTTCGTTAACCATGGAAACCACTCCGGGACCCCGATATAGTGAGTGGTAGTCCATGAAACGGGCCAGA
>NW_021210827.1:0-1277 GCF_002162155.2 Triticum dicoccoides | reverse complement strand
GGTGGTGGTGCATGTCAAAGATTGGCTCAATCCACAACATATACATGCTATATTTGTGATGATTTTGAATCAAACATTGTGTTTGAAGTGATGTCTTTCGGGTGAATTTTGCATGTTTAAATTTGAAAAACGTGGTGATGAAACTTTATGTTATAACAATTATTGCTACCCATGCTTTAATTTGAATAATTTAAAGATATAGGAGTATATTGTGTAGAGATTGTGTTTGTGCGGCTAGTATTCAAAACGGCCATAAATTTAATTTTACTTCGCTAACTATAAAGGACCGGCTAGATGCGGCCACCGTTAGTGGAGTAAAATTTTACTCCATTAACTTTACTTCACTAACTTTTAGGGGATCAAAAAGAAATGTCCTTACACAACAGCCAAATTAGTCTTTTTGTTTTGCCCTCTTCTTGCGCACACCGGCATACGGATGTACTTTTGACGATCAAGGAAAGATCATTCGCAGAGATACGGCTGCTACTTTTCCCGCGCGCCCATGCATGCATGCTGTAGTTGGCATAATCCTGGATTTTTTTTCCATATTCCCTTTTCCGTGGCAGCGATGAGCAATTTAGGTTTCCCCGATTCAGAAAGAGGTGATGTACATGTTGGTGGCCGTTGGAGCAGTTCTCTCCTTGCGAATATTTGATAGTCATGCATGATGCATGCCAATTCTTCAGAATTTCTTCGGAATTAACCGATGTAAGGGGAGAATATTTCGACGTAGGTAGGAGCATTTCAAGCTCTCTTGGACCATTTTAATTAGCTACAGCTATACGCACCTAAAGTTTCCTTGACGGTTGACTTTTTAGGGCTGACTTCGCTATTGCCATTTATGGTTTATCCATTCGAAGTCCACCTAATAAATGGTATATATCCGTGATGCTAGTTGCCGACCCTTCCCTCCGAGAGATACTATGGTCAAGGTCAGCCCATGCATGCATGGAAGATTGAAAATTCTGACGGGGTTGACGACCTGCATCACCAATGACCAAAAAATTCATGTAGTCTCGCATGCATGCGTTATTTCCATTCTTGTCAAAGTCAACCACCGGCAGGTTACGGTGCATTTGTTGCTGTGCGCATGCATGCATGCATGTTGTTGTGTCGTTTTGAAAAGGCGGGAATTGACTTGTTGTTCAAAAAGCTAAATAAATCGTCGAAATGGTTTCTATCAGTGTGTGATCACCAGCGTCTCTCTTCATGTGCACATCTGGTCGAGTTACGGGTCAGAGCAGAAGAGCACAAGCTCTAGCTAGTGGCCGGCCGGA
>NW_021210826.1:0-1842 GCF_002162155.2 Triticum dicoccoides | reverse complement strand
AAAGGAAAAAAATGAAAAAGGGAAAGGTGAAGATCACCTTGACTCTTGCATAAAGTAAAATATAGGCCCTTCGCAGAGGGAAGCAGAGGTTGTCATGCGCTTTTAGGGTTGGATACACAAAATCTTAATGCGAAAGAACGTCACTTTATATTGCCCCTTGTATATGGACCTTTATTATGCAGTCCATCGCTTTTATTGCTTCCATAACAAGTTCCTACAAAGTTTATTTTCTCCACACTAATAAGTCATGCATATTTAGAGAGCAATTTTTATTGCTTGCACCGATGACAACTTACTTGAAGGATCTTACTCAATCCATAGGTAGGTATGGTGGACTCTCATGGCAAAACTGGGTTTAAGGATATTTGGAAGCACAAGTAGTATCTCTACTTGGTGCAAGGAATTTTGGCTAGCATGAGGGGGAAAGGCAAGCTCAACATGTTTGAATGATCCATGACAATATACTTTAACTGAGATGTCGGAAAACATAACCCATTACGTTGTGTTCCTTGTCCAACATCAACTCTTTAGCATGTCATACTTAATGAGTGCTCCCAACTATAAAAGATGTCTACAATAGTATATTTATATGTGAAATCTCTCTTCCTTCAATATTCTTTCATGAATTGTTCAAATGACCAATACAATGCTTGCTAACCTTCAATAAATTTACAACCTCTACTTCTTAGATGTGAAGTCATTACTCCCCATGGGATAAAAAAATGAGACATATATAAATTCAGATTTATGACAATCAACTCATTCAACCATTTACTCAAAAGATATAAGTGAAGCACACGAGTAAATGACAAACTACTCCAAGAAGATATAATTGAAGATCAATGAGTAGCTAAACAATTATGTAGCTAATGTGAAGACTCTCTCTCATTAAAGAATTTCAGGTCTTGGTATCTTATTCAAATAGCAAGCAAAACAAAACAAAATGACATTGCAAGGATAACACAACTCATGTGAAGAAGCAAAACTTAAGCTCAACCGATACTAACGGATAGTTGTTGAAGAAGAAAGGTGGGATGCCTAACGGGGCATCCCCAAGCTTAGATGCTTGAGACTTCTTGAAATATTATCTTGGGGTGCCTTGGGCATCCCCAAGCTTGAACTTTTATGTCTCCTTAATTCCTCTCATATCATGGTTTCTCTTCTTTTTATCAACAGCTTCATTCACAACAAACTCAACAAGAACTCGTGAGATAGGTTAGTATAAATCAATGCAAAACCTTATCATCTTCATTAAACATAGCATCCCCAAGCTTGGGACAAACATTAATTTCAGCAAATATATTCTCAAATATTTCATCCTCATCAAACATAGCTTCCCCAAGCTTGGGCCCTTTCATATCATAAGCATAATCACACTCATCATTAAAAATATGGATAGCACCAATAGTAAAGCAATTTTCATCATCACAATGAGTGGTAGGAGCAACATCATTTGGGAGGGATACCTTTTTACCTTTGTTGCTCCTTCTTTTCTTTTTCTTCTTCATATTATGTATGGGTTCAACCTTCCTCTTTGAGCTCCTTATTGATGAGATTGGTTGAATAGAAAGCTCCTCCTCGTTACTTGATTCATCATGAGAAATAATAGGAGGATATGGGGAAGTCTCTTCCCTTTCATTAGTATTCCAATCATCTTCTATTTGCTTTCTTTTCTTTAGGTAATTGGCAATATAAGGATTTTCAATGCAATTCTCCGCACAAAACAAATAAATCTTTTCTAGATCAATATCAAGGAATTTCTTATGGGCAGATTCCGGAAGGTCCTTAAGTAAACGTTTCAACTCTTCATAACCCAAAAGCAAACTAAGTTCATTGTAATGA
>NW_021210825.1:0-858 GCF_002162155.2 Triticum dicoccoides | reverse complement strand
CAGGGCGTTCGGCGGGGCATGGGTTGGTGGAGAGGGAGAGGGGGTCGAGGCGGAGCCTTTGAGCGCATCGGCGAGGCTAGGGGTGGCCGGTGGCCACGGGTACGGCGACGATGACGGCGAGCTCCGCTCGGTGGTGTGCGCGAGAGGGGAGCAGAGGAGGGGATGGGGTCCAGGGGGAGAGGATGAGGGCGAGGGAGAGCGAGAGGGGGTCGGGGAGGCGCGTGGCGTCACCGGGGCGTCGAGGAGGAAGCAGGAGGTGGCCAGGGGAAGCAGGAGGTGGCCGAGGCCTCTCGGGCGCGCGCCACGCCTCGCCTCTGCCTACTGGCAGAGGAAGACGACAGGGGGGAGTGGAGATGGGCTGGGCCGTGCTGGGCCAGGTAAGTGGGCGCCAGGTAACTTCCTTCTCTCTCTCTCTCTTTTATTTCTTTTCTATTTTTGTTATTTTGTTTTTGATTTGATTTAAAATACCAAATCATTTAATAAAATCCTGGAAACAATTATGGGTGCTTTCTGAATTATTTCAGTGACCCTTAACAATTTCCAACATTTATTTGAACATTTAAATTATTTATAGTGTTTAAATGCCCAAAGTCAAATACAATATGATTTAATTCAAAAATCCAAAAATGACCTAAGAATATATTCATCATTTTTGGCAGAGGTTTCCACCTTAACCAGAAATCATGAACTTTTCTTAGGAACTTTTTGGGTTTATTGAAAAGATTTTAATTCACCCTAGTTGAGTTGATTTAATGCTAGGGTTTGAACATCCCCATTCCAATTTTAGGCAAAATTTAAACATGATGCAACACATGACTAGCTAGCTCAGAGCAAACCAGAAGTTAGGGATGTGACAGC
>NW_021210824.1:6622-7372 GCF_002162155.2 Triticum dicoccoides | reverse complement strand
GCGGGTCGGAGCGGGGAGGCGCGGGCGCCGGCGTGCTCGAGGCGGGGCGGCGCGGGCGGTGGCGTGCTCAGGACGGGCGGCGGAGGAGGTGGGTGGCGGCGGTAGGGGTCGGGGTCGGGTGCGGTGAGGGAGAGAAATGAGTGGAGGAGGAGGGGTGGACGAGGGGATAAGGTTGGCCCTATGCCGACGGCATGGCCGTCGGCATAGGCTCGGCCCACGTGTCAGCAGCCCGGGGGACCCCAAAACGGACATGCCACCACAACACCCCGCATGTACAAGGTACCGGTGCGACGCTCCGGTGGCATTGCTACCCCCAGGGCCCCCATCCCGCCTAACCCTGTAGCGTTAGACCACGAGATCTAGCCCTTTGACTTTGCACGGACGGGCTTTGACCAGTGGACCTATCCACCCGGTTGTGTTAGGTCAGCCCATAGGAATACTTTGGAGCAACATCCGGGACATACCCATAGCAAGATCCCCTCCGTGGAGACCCTACGCATTTGTTTTACCCCTCCAGGTGTCGGCGGCGGCGCCGTCTGTGAGGGGGGCCACACCCCGGAGATGCGTGCCGCCTCTTCGGACATGCCACGACACCACCCTGCATGTATGAGGGCCCGGTGTGATGCTCCGGTGGCATTGCTACCCCCCAGGGCCCCCGTCCCGCCTAACCCTGTAGCATTTGACCACGAGACCTAGCCCTTTGACTTTACACAGACGGGCTTTGACCAGTGGAACTCTCCCCCCGGTTGT
>NW_021210824.1:928-1513 GCF_002162155.2 Triticum dicoccoides | reverse complement strand
GAGCGCAAACGTCACCGCGAAAAATGAGCCATGGGTACTGGCTTCCCAAGTGGACCAATGCTTCTTCATTACCGACCCGCCAAAGCCCAGTCGTGTTGTCGTGAGGAGAGGCAAAAGGAAGATCATCGGAATGGATGGAGTAGCCAATGAGCAAGACTTCGACAAGTACGGCGACCCGAAGATCGAACATGACGACGACGATGAAGTAGTAGCACACACCACAAGAAGAAGCAAGACCACCCTACCTAAAGGACGTCCATTCCACAGAAGAACTCCATTTGCGAAAAAGAAGGGCAAGAAGATTGTGAACAGATAGCTGTAGCTAAGATCGATTGTATTTAAATTGTAGCCTTCATTTCTCGGGCACTTTTTGATATCATGAATACTTTTAAATTTCATGGGCACTTTTTGAATTCATGAATATTTTTTCAAATTTGATGGTATTTTTTCATATTCAATATGAAAAATATTGAATATTCATGAGGACACTCGATCTGGATCCCCCTTCCTCTCGATAACTATCCCCCTCGCCAGATCCCCCACGCCGCCGAGCACCCCCCGCAGCCTCCCCCCGCTCCACCGCCG
>NW_021210824.1:0-564 GCF_002162155.2 Triticum dicoccoides | reverse complement strand
CCGACACCCGCACCCTCCCCCAATTTTTGAAGATATTTTTAAATAACAAATTGGATGATATTTTCAAATAAGAAATTTGATGATATCTTCAAATAACAAATTTGATGATATTTTCAATTAAAAATAAAAAACAAATTTGATGATATTTTAAAAAAAATTGATGATATTTGATGATATCTTCTGTTCTAGTCCTCATGAAAATAACAAATTTGATAAAAAAATAAATTATTAGATGCAACAAGAAATAATGAAAAAAATGTTACTAATGGCGCACCAGAGGAGGGTGCGCCATTGCTGTCAAAAAAAGTTACTAATGGCGCACCAGAGGAGGGTGCGCCATTGCTGTCAAAAAAAACTACTAATGGCGCACCACAGGGTGGTGCGCCATTGCTATAGCTGGATACCCCTTCGCCCGATCCCCGCTTCCCTCTCCCTCGCCAGATCCCTCTTCCCTCCCCCGCCACACCCGCTCCGACGACCCCCGGTCCGCTCCAACGACCCCCGCGCCCACTCCACACCTGCTCCGGCTCCCCCGCGCCCGCTCCGACGACCCCCACGACCGCT
>NW_021210823.1:0-1220 GCF_002162155.2 Triticum dicoccoides | reverse complement strand
TTTCCCAGAACCAAAAGAGGGAATAATGCTATTTTCGTCGTGGTCGATCGTCTTTCCAAAGTAGCTCATTTCTTACCTGTTCGTGAGAGTATAACCGCTAGTCAACTGGCAGACTTATACATCTCCCGGATAGTGTCCCTCCATGGTGTCCCTTTAGAAATCAATTCGGATCGAGGAAGTCTTTTCACCTCTCGATTTTGGGAAAGCTTCCAAAATGCTATGGGAACTCGTCTCTTCTTTAGCACCGCTTTCCACCCTCAGTCGAGTGGTCAAGTGGAACGCGTCAACCAAATTCTAGAAGACATGCTTCGAGCCTCCGTTATCTCTTTCGGAATGGACTGGGAGAAGTGCCTTCCATTTGCCGAATTCGCTTACAACAACAGCTATCAATCTAGCTTGGGTAAAGCCCCTTTTGAAGTTCTCTATGGACGACGATGTCGAACACCCCTTAACTGGTCAGAGACCGGGGAAAGACAATTCTTTGGCCCGGATATGATTCAGGAAGCAGAAGAACAAGTTCGTATCGTTCGTGAAAAGTTGAAAACAGCCCAATCCCGTCAAAAGAGTCAATATGACCGAAAACATAAGGCTATGACTTTCGAGGTTGACGAGAAGGCTTACCTTCGGGTCAACCCTCTGAAGGGAACCCATCATTTCGGTATCAAAGGCAAATTGGCTCCTCGTTACATTGGACCTTTTCGCATTCTTGCCAAACGAGGAGAAGTTGCCTACCAGTTGGAACTACCTCCGCATCTCTCCAGAGTTCACGATGTCTTCCACGTTTCTCAACTCAGGCGTTGCTTCTCAGATCCTATCCGTGAAGTGGACCACGAAACGCTTGATCTCCAAGATGATCTTACATATCGAGAGTACCCCATTCGTATCCTCGATCAAGCCGAACGTACCACGCGACGTCATAATATCAAGTTTCTCAAGGTTCAATGGTCGCACCATTCTGAAGATGAAGCAACTTGGGAAAGGGAGGATCGTCTTCGACTCGAGTATCCCGCCTTCTTCTCGGAGGAACCCAAATCTCGGGACGAGATTCTTTTGAGTGGGGGTGAGTTGTCACACCCTAGCTAGTCATGCATTAGAGTGTTGCATCATGTTTACTCATTCATCAGAAAATTGAAATGGGGATGACAGAACCCCCAGTCCCCTCTGAAACTAACTAGGGTTTACTAAAATAATTTTCAATGAACCTGAAATGCCCTTCTAAA
>NW_021210822.1:0-714 GCF_002162155.2 Triticum dicoccoides | reverse complement strand
GCGCTGCTTTTTTTTTTGCGAAAAATCACTATAATGGCGAGTGTCTCAAAACTCTTCTTAGCTCAAACTGACAGGATGGGCACGAAATTTTTTCGACTAAATTTTTTTTTTGACTGCCCGGACCCAAAAACTGGAAACGGGTCAAAAAAAACTTCCTATAATGGCACCTGTCTCAAAACACTCAGAAACACCTAAAAATAGGATAGCCAGAAATTTTTTTGAAAAATGCGTTTTCGAAAAAATTTGGGCCTAAACGGAGCGTGGCTACCCGACTCTTTTTTTTTCCGAAACCTACTCCGGCAAGGAAACACGAATCGGAATCTAGATGGATCCCGAAAACAAACCTAATAAGCAAGGAACTCGGATTGGTGGTGGATATATGGTGGTGGTATATGGCAGCGGTGGTGGTAGCGGTGGTAGTATATGGATATGGATCGGTGGTGGTATATGGACACGGATTGGTGGTGGTATATGGATACGGATTCGGAGCGGTGGTGGTAGATGGCAGGGGCGATGATGATGGTGCGGCGGCGGCGTGACAACTTATGACTAGAACTCGAAACTCTAAAAGACTAGACTCTAAGACCAGCAACTAGACCGACGATGCAACCGCAAATTCAACAAAGCAAAACCCTAAAAAGATTATGCAAAGGCTCAGATTGGTTCGGATATGATGAACTAACCCTAATTTTTTTTGTGGCTTTTTCGTGGACT
>NW_021210821.1:0-1310 GCF_002162155.2 Triticum dicoccoides | reverse complement strand
AAGCATAGGAATTTGGTTAGGCTCTTAGGTTGTTGCTCTCATGAAGACGAGAAAATATTGGTCTATGAATATTTGTCAAACAAAAGCTTGGCTTCCTTCATCTTTGGTATGCATTTGGAGTTTTAATTTAGATTAAATATTGTCTGTTGACACACAAAAATGACTAAAAATACGATTGTGTTTCTGTTTGCCCCCATGATTATAGTTCCAGTCCCTAGATAACAGAGATGCATTTCAATTTCTTAGAGTACAACTCTTTGTCATTTTTCATATCTTTTTTCCCTTGTAATAATAATATCTAATTGATTTGCAGATGAAAATAAAAGAGCTTTGCTAGATTGGTCCACACTTTTAGCAATAATTCAAGGAATAGCTCATGGACTTCTTTACCTACATAAGCACTCCCAATTGCGCGTCATACATCGAGATCTTAAACCGAGCAACATTCTCTTGGATAGCGAAATGAATCAAAAAATTTCAGACTTTGGGCTAGCAAAAATATTCAACTCAAATAGCAGTGAACAAAACACTACAAGAAGAGTGTTCGGTACATAGTAAGTTTCCAAGGAATAAATCTACTCATGAATATTTATATTAGAATTCAACTATATACAATAACCTTTTATATGTATTATTTAACATTTTAGCGGCTACATGCCCCCTGAGTATGCTTCAGAAGGCATCTTCTCTATTAAATCCGATGTCTTCAGCTTTGGTGTTGTTATTTTTGAGATCATTAGTGGAAAACGGAATTCTGGTAGCCGACAATGTGGAGATTTCATCAATCTCCTTGGATATGTGAGCAAATAAACCCAAACTTAATCATGTGATATATTTATTCAATATATAACATTCATTATGTGATGAATTTGCAAATAGGCATGGCAATTATGGAAAGAGGGAAGGTTGATTGATCTCGCTGATGCATCATTGGTTTCCAAGAGTAACCCAATAGAGATGATGAGATGCATTAACATAGCATTGTTGTGTGTACAAGATAATGCATCTGATAGACCAACCATGGCCGATGTTGTTGCGATGCTAAGCAATCAGAGAATGATCATGGCCGAGCCTAAACAACCAGCATATTTCAATGTAAGAGTGGAAAATCATGGGGCATCTTGTGCTCCCGAATCATGCAGTATTAATGATATTACCATATCGGTCACAGTTCCTAGATAGTATTTTCCTATGTCATGTGGTTTTCATTGTCCCAGTTTAGTGTGCACTTTACCATAATTGTTGTATAGTGGTTAAGTTTAAGTGGTGTTAAGAATATGACATTATATCCTCTCAAAAGTATAAAAAAA
>NW_021210820.1:0-664 GCF_002162155.2 Triticum dicoccoides | reverse complement strand
AGAGGTGGCGGCGGATCTGGCCGGCGTCGAGGGCGGCGGGGCGGCGGGGAGGCGGCGTCGGGAGAGGAGAGGGGAAGGGGATCGAGGGCGAGGGCTCGGGCGAGGGAGAGGAGAGGGGAAGGGGATCGAGGGCGAGGGCTCGGCCGAGGGAGAGAGAGGGGATCGAGGGCTCGGGCTCGGGCGAAGGAGAGAGAGGGGATGGGTACGAAGTAGGGGGGCACAATACTAATGGCGCACCACCCCTCGGTGCGCCATAAGTATATACATGCTAATGGCGCACCTCGGCCTGGTGCGCCATTAGTATTTTTTTTATTTCCGCTCGAGCCAACAGGTTATCACCCACGTGACCTCATCCACATCAACTCCCCTGTACTAGCTCTACTGGTCAGGTGCCAATTCTCACACCAGGAGGTCCTGGGTTCGATTCCTAGGCTCCACAAAAAAAATTTTATGCATTTTAAAATGCTGTTTGATACTTATTTGTTTTTAAATATGTTCAAACTTGTTTAAATCATAACAGTAATTTTTTTATAAGACAGTAATATTTTTTTTATAAGACAGTAAATTTTTTTATAAGACAGTAATATTTTTTAAAAAAATATCATCAAACAGTAATGCCGGTGGAGCGGGGGAGGGTGCGGGGGGTCGGTGGCGGCGGTTGAGT
>NW_021210819.1:0-2410 GCF_002162155.2 Triticum dicoccoides | reverse complement strand
ATTTAATAATATTCATGCTGCATCGTTACCGCAGAACGTCTACTACCGTTTCATTGCCGTCCGTGAGGGGGGCCACAACCCGGAGACGCGTGCCGCCTCTTCGGACATGCCACAACACCACCCCGCATGTATGAGGGCCCGGTACGACGCTCCGGTGGCATTGCTACCCCAGGGCCCCCGTCCCTCCTAACCCTGTAGCGTTTGACCACGGGATCTAGCCCTTTGACTTTGCACGGACGGGCTTTGACCAGTGGACCTCTCCACCCGGTTGTGTTAGGTCGGCCCAGAGGAACACTTTGGAGCAACATCCGGGCCAAACCCACAGCTACATCCACTCCGTGTAGACCCGACGCGTCCGTTTCCCCCCTCCAGGTGCCGGCGGCGGCGGCGTCCGTGAGGGGGGGGCACGCACCGGAGACGCGTGCTGGGCGTTTGCAACCGCCTCAACACTTCCAGAATTGTGAGAGGCCGCCTACGCAAGATTTGACGGTATGCTAGCCCCCGGAGGCCGCTGGCCACAGTCGTAGACGTGCGAAGAGCAATCCGCGTAGAGGGAAGTGTTCAGATACTTCTCCATCACAAAAAATTATGAAAAATTACCATCAGTCCTACAGCACATGTGCCCACGTTGTGTAAAAAACTCATGATTTTATCGCGCTCCAAGTATTTAATAATATTGATGCTGCATCGTTACCGCAGAACGTCTACTACCGTTTCATTGCCGTCCGTGAGGGGGGGCCACAACCCGGAGACGCGTGCCGCCTCTTCGGACATGCCACAACACCACCCCGCATGTATGAGGGCCCGGTACGACGCTCCGGTGGCATTGCTACCCCCCAGGGCCCCCGTCCCGCCTAACCCTGTAGCGTTTGACCACGGGATCTAGCCCTTTGACTTTGCAAGGACGGGCTTTGACCAGTGGACCTCTCCACCCGGTTGTGTTAGGTCGGCCCAGAGGGACACCGGGAAGCAACATCCGGGCCAGGCCCACAGCTACATCCACTCCGTGTAGACCCGACGCGTCCGTTTCCCCCCTCCAGGTGCCGGCGGCGGCGGCGGCCGTGAGGGGGGGGGCACGCACCGGAGACTTGTGTTGGGCGTTTGCAACCGCCTCAACACTTCCAGATTTGTGAGAGGCCGCCTACGCAAGATTTGACGGTATGCTAGCCCCCGGAGGCCGCTGGCCACAGTCGTAGACGTGCGAAGAGCAATCCGCGTAGAGGGAAGTGTTCAGATACTTCTCCATCACAAAAAATTATGAAAAATTACCATCAGTCCTATAGCACATGTGCCCACGTTGTGTAAAAAACTTACGATTTTATCGCGCTCCAAGTATTTAATAATATTCACGCTGCATCGTTACCGCAGAACGTCTACTACCGTTTCATTGCCGTCCGTGAGGGGGGCCACAACCCGGAGACGCGTGCCGCCTCTTCGGACATGCCACAACACCACCCCGCATGTATGAGGGCCCGGTACGACGCTCCGGTGGCATTGCTACCCCCCAGGGCCCCCGTCCCTCCTAACCCTGTAGCGTTTGACCACGGGATCTAGCCCTTTGACTTTGCACGGACGGGCTTTGACCAGTGGACCTCTCCACCCGGTTGTGTTAGGTCGGCCCAGAGGAACACTTTGGAGCAACATCCGGGCCAAACCCACAGCTACATCCACTCCGTGTAGACCCGACGCGTCCGTTTCCCCCCTCCAGGTGCCGGCGGCGGCGGCGTCCGTGAGGGAGGGCACGCACCGGAGACGCGTGCTGGGCGTTTGCAACCGCCTCAACACTTCCAGATTTGTGAGAGGCCGCCTACGCAAGATTTGACGGTATGCTAGCCCCCGGAGGCCGCTGGCCACAGTCGTAGACGTGCGAAGAGCAATCCGCGTAGAGGGAAGTGTTCAGATACTTCTCCATCACAAAAAATTATGAAAAATTACCATCAGTCCTACAGCACATGTGCCCACGTTGTGTAAAAAACTCATGATTTTATCGCGCTCCAAGTATTTTAATAATATTCACGCTGCATCGTTACCGCAGAACGTCTACTACCGTTTCATTGTCGTCCGTGAGGGGGGCCACAACCCGGAGACGCGTGCCGCCTCTTCGGACATGCCACAACACCACCCCGCATGTATGAGGGCCCGATACGACGCTCCGGTGGCATTGCTACCCCCCCAGGGCCCCCGTCCCGCCTAACCCTGTAGCGTTTGACCACGGGATCTAGCCCTTTGACTTTGCACGGACGGGCTTTGACCAGTGGACCTCTCCACCCGGTTGTGTTAGGTCGGCCCAGAGGAATACTTTGGAGCAACATCCGGGCCAAACCCACAGCTACATCCACTCCGTGTAGACCCGACGCGTCCGTTTCCCCCCTCCAGGTGCCGGCGGCGGCGGCGTCCGTGAGGGGGGGGG
>NW_021210818.1:0-1004 GCF_002162155.2 Triticum dicoccoides | reverse complement strand
AAGAACCCATCAGAAGGGGTTGCAGCGTCTTCTGTAAAAATGTAAATTATAGCAACATGAGTACAAAGGTACTCAGCAAGACTTACATCAGATCCTACATACATGCACATTATCAAGAAGGGTTGGTGGAGTTGTTGCAGCAAGCCAGCTTTGACTCTTGGCTAGGCTATCCTACGAGACTCCAACTTGAAATGGTTTTGCGCACACGAGTCCACTACTCACCACTTCAATACACTACCGAGGATCCACCTCCGTCTTCCTACGGAAGAGCCATCCTCGGCACTCACACTTATCTTGAGGCTTTTAGTAGTTTCCATTTACTTGTCTATGAACTGTATAGGCAACCAAGTAGTCCTTTACCGCGGACGCGGCTATTCGAATAGATCATGTTAACCCTGCAGGGGTGTACTTCTTCATACATGTTTCCACCACTTAGCGTCTGCACACGACATGTGCTCAACAGACTTCAAGCGAAAGCCGACGTGGGTGTAGACCACGACCTACCTAAACACCTAAGTCTCTAGTCCAGGTTTATCGCCTATTCGGGTTCCATCCATGAGGAGACCCGGCCGAGGTTTCGCTCACAGCCCCAAACGATGTGAACAGGGTTCCCGAGATACCTAACGGGCATTCGGTACACCGTGCCACGTACCTACCGCATCACAGCCCACCCCTACGGTCAGCGCTGTCCACGGCCTCCAGTAGGCTACAAACACCAGAAACTACTTGCAACTCCTGGACAGAGAACTAGGGTGGATAAGAAGTCGAGCGGGGTCATATTTCAGGGCCCAATGCATGGTAGTAGCTGTATCTTAAATCACACATACAGATCTCAGTGCTTAAGGTCGGCTTCAATGAAACAACCCACCATGTACTCCTACATGGCCTCTCATCGATACCTTTACCAAATCGTGTTCACCACACCACTCTCATTACCGACATAATCATTTCACTCTAGCCCATCACCCAGATGAACCAGACCTGACACGACTCTAAGCATAGCA
>NW_021210817.1:0-550 GCF_002162155.2 Triticum dicoccoides | reverse complement strand
GGGGGTGGTGCGCCATTAGTATTGTGCCCCCATCCATATTTTTCCTCCCCGGCCCTCGATCCCCTTCTCGCCCTCGCCCTCGATCCCCTTCCCCTCTCCTCTCCTCTCCCGACGCCGCTGCCCCACCGCCTCGACGCCGCCCCGACGCCGCGACGCCGCCCCGACGCCGTGAGACGCCGCGACGCCGCCCTCTCCTCTCCCGACGCCGCCGCCCCGCCGCTTTCCCCACGGAGAAGGAGGAGGAAGAGGGGGCGCTCGCCGTTGACCTCGCCCGGCCGACTCCGGTGGCCAGGCCGACTCGCCATCGCCCCGCCGCCCTTGTCGCCGGTGGCCCGGACGCCACCCCGTCCACACCACCGTCGCCGGAGCACCCACACCACCACCCGGACCTCGTCGCCCCTGTGAGCTCCCCCTCCTCCTCTCCCCCTATCCCCCTCGCATCCCCCGTGAGCCCCATCTCTATTTCTTCTTGTCACCAGCACCACCACCACCAGTTGCCATTTTGCCCCACCTCGGATCTATGTTGTTGGTTTTTCATGTTTGTTGGCAG
>NW_021210816.1:0-664 GCF_002162155.2 Triticum dicoccoides | reverse complement strand
ATTGTGCATCTGAACGCAAAAAAAGTCCGGAGTTGTACTAAGTTATTAAAATATTGAATACCGGTGTAACAGATGAGTTTTCGTACGAAACCATGATACTTCCTAAGAGATTGTCCAGTTTGTACACGAAGTGCATCCAGTTTTTGCCGTAACCCTCTCTACTTTTTTGCACATGCAGTGCGGGTGAAATGATGATACGTTGCCAAGTTTCAACCTTTTCAGAGTTCAGTTTGTAGTGCTTTTCAGTTTGCGGTGATTTACCTCTGAAAACAAATCAGTAAATGCACAAAAAATAGCAAATTATGTCAGAAAGGGTTGAAAGTTGATGACGTGGATTTGCATTGTGCATCTCAACGCAAAAAAAGTCCGGAGTTGTAATAAGTTATTAAAATATTGAATAGCCGGTGTAACAGATGAGTTTTTGTCTGAAACCCTGATACTTCCTAAGAGATTGTCCAGTTTGTACACGAAGTGCACCCAGTTTTTGCCGAAACCCTCTCTACTTTTTTACACATGCTATGCAGGTGAAATGATGATACCTTGCCAAGTTTCAACCTTTTTAGAGTTCATTTTGTAGTGCTTTTCACTTTCACGGTGATTTAGCTCTGAAAACAAATAAGTAAATGCATCGAAAAGAGCAAATTATGTAAGAAAGGGTTAAAAG
>NW_021210815.1:0-890 GCF_002162155.2 Triticum dicoccoides | reverse complement strand
TTGGGGTTAGGGGGAAACGAAGCAGGGACTCACGGGGATCGTGCAGGGAGGGTCAGCGAGCTCGGGGGCGCGCCGGAGTGGCCGAATCGACGGAGAAGATCCTCGGCGGCCGGCGAGGGGGAAAACGTCGGGGGCGGCGTTCCGGGGCTCTTCTGGTCGCATGAGACGACGAGGAGGACGAGGGAGGACCGGCGGAGCTCTGGGATACGAAGAGGGAGCGAGGGAGTGGCTGTGGCTGCGGCGGTGACGAACGGCGGCGACGATGGCGTTCGGGTGTGCGAGAGGGAGAGGCGAGGGAGAGACGAAGGGGACGAGTGAGGGGGTCCAGGGGTTCGAGGCGGCGCCGAAGAGAAGGCCCGAGGCGTCGCGGTGGCGAGGGACGCATGCAGGCAGGGAGGTGGCGTGTCGCCACGGCGCGCGCGTGCACTATCTCCCTCCTCTGCCTACTGGCAGAGGTAGAGGACGACTGGCACCAGGCCAGTGGGCTGGGCTGTCCACTGGGCCAGCCAGGTAAGGGGCCAGGTAAGACTCTCTCTCCTTTTTCTAATTATTTCAGTTTTCTATTTTGCAGGTTTGTTTTGAATTTGGTTTTGAAACCAATTCAATTTATTTTGCTTCTGACAATATTTTTAGGAGCTAAAAGAATTAAAACAATGCTCCACAAAATATTTCAGAATTATTGGACCTATATTTATTTAATAGTAGATATAAATCCAATTCAAATAATTATTGATTTAATTCAAATGCCCAAATTAAATGTTTCTGAGACACCAAAAATATTGGTTTGGATTTTACCTCTTGCCAATATTTCCAGAGGATAACAGGAACATTTTCTTGGACACATTTGAGAAGATTTAATTGTTGGTTATTTTTAGAGGTTTCTGAGGCTT
>NW_021210814.1:10380-11125 GCF_002162155.2 Triticum dicoccoides | reverse complement strand
GTCACCTCATCACCACTCGGTCGCCCCGTGCGTTGCCATTGGTCGGTCACCTCATCACCACTCTGCCGCCCCGCGTGTCGCCATCGGTTGGTCACCTCATCACCACTCGGGCGCCCTGCGCGTCGCCACTCGGTTGGTCACCTCATCACCACTCAGCCGCCCCGCGTCGCCACTCGGTGTGTCATCTCATCACCACTCGGCCGCGCCACGCGTCACCATTTGGTTGGTCGCCTTATCACCACTCGGAAGCCCCGTGCGTAGCCACTCCGCGGGACGCGTCAACTTCACTCGGACGGCCCGCGCATCGTCACTCCATGGGACGTGTCTACTTCACTCGGACGCCCCGCGCCTCATCACTCCGCAGGACACGTCTACTTCACCCGGACGTCCCGCAAATCGTCACTTCGCGGGACACGTTTACTTCACCCGGTCGCCCCGCGCATCGTCACTCCGTGGGACGCATCTACTTCACGCGGACGCCCCGTGCATCGTCACTCCGCGGGACGCGTCTACTTCACTCGGACGCCCCACGCATCTCCACTTGGTTGGTCACCTAATCACCACTCGACCGCCCGCGGGTCGCCACTTGGTTAGTCACGTCATCACCACTCGGCCGCCCCGCGCGTCGCCATCAGTGGTTCACCTCATCACCACTCCGCCGCCCCGCGCGTCGCCATGGGTCGGTCACCTCATCACCACTCGGCCGCCCCGCGTGTCGCCATCGGTTGGTCACCTCATCACCACT
>NW_021210814.1:4253-10071 GCF_002162155.2 Triticum dicoccoides | reverse complement strand
GCTGGTCACCTCAAAACCACTCGGCCGCCACGCGCGTCACCATCGGTTGGTCACCTCATCACCACTTGGCCACCCCGCGCGTCGCCATTGGGTTGGTCACCTCATCACCACTCGACCACCCCGCGCATCGCCACTTCGTTGGTCACCTCATCACCACTCGGCCGCCCCGCGCTTCGCCATCGGTTGGTCAACTCATCACCACTCGGCCGCCCCGCGTGTCGCCATCGGTTGGTCACCTCATCACCACTCGGCCGCCACGCGTGTGTCAGGACCCTGACTCGATGTCACATTGATCTAGCCGGTAACACCTCATATCACTTTGTGGCCTCACGCACGGTATTCCCACGGGTGTCGCCTTACCTTTGCCCGGGACCGTTTGCGCCTTTTGGCACACGTATATGACAGTGTCGCTAGCATCCATATGATAAGGAGCCCGGGCTGACATGGCTAGTCGTAAACCCAAAGTGACACAGACTTACAGGGACAGGCATCCATGACCCAGCATCGAACGTGTCGGTCATCAGCAAGTGAATCCAGGCTGTAGCACTGGGCTAGCAGGACTCCGGTGAACCGGGCTGTAGCGGGCTAACAGGACTCCGGTATTCATCACGTGACATTTCCCCGAAGGGACAGACACAGGAACGAAGAAGGACACATGCCGGCCAGCCTAAGTGTTCCGGAGCAGTAGCAAGCTACCATGGCTCAGTGGAAACACTAGGAGACATTTCCCGGTAAGAGAGGCTACTAAGGATAAACAACTAGATAGCCAGATCCCACACATATCAAGCATTTCAATAACATACACACAATATGCTCGATATGTGCAAATACAACATGGCATCACAACATGACTCTACGACTCAAGTATTTATTCATTAGGCTCCGAGGAGCGAGATATTACAAACAGGGGTCTCATGACCCAACAATCAGAGCATACAAATCAAAGCACAAGCGGAAGCTATCATGTCTGAGTACAGACATCTATAAATGAAAAAGGCTGAGAAGCCTGTCTATCTACCAGATCCTGCCGAGGGCACAAGATCGTAGCTGAGGTATCAAGCTAAACGTCGAAGTTCACGTGGAACTACTAGTGAGACTGAAGTCTCTCTGCAAAAACATAAAATAGGCAAACGTGAGTACAAATGTACCCAGCAAGACTTACATCAGAGCTAACTACATATGCATCATTATCAACAAAGGGATGGTGGGGTTTAACTGCAGCAAGCCAGCTTTGACTCGGTGGCTATCCTGAACTACGACTGCAAGTAACTCTTTTTGAGGTGGCGCACACGAGTCCACATATTCACCATATCAATACACCACTATGGATCCGCTCCCGTCTCCCTACGAGAACGCCATCCATAGCACTCACGCTTATCTTGCGCATTTTAAAGTATCCACTTTCACTTGTCTATGAACTGATATAAGCAACCCAGAAGTCCTTTACCGCGGACACGGCTATTCGAATAGATGATGTTAACCCTGCAGGGGTATACTTCTTCATACATGTTTCCACCACTTAGCGTCTTGTCACATCCCTAGCTGCTGGTAGTGCTCTAGGCTAGCTTCATGTTTGCATCATGTTTAAATTTTTGCCTAAAATTGAAATGGGGATGTTCAAACCCTAGCATTAAATCAACTCAACTAGGGTGAATTAAAATCTTTTCAATAAACCCAAAAGGTTCCTAAGAAAAGTTCATGATTTCTGGTTAAGGTGGAAACCTCTGCCAAAAATGATGATTATATTCTTAGGTCATTTTTGGATTTTTGAATTAAATCATATTGTATTTGACTTTGGGCATTTAAATACTATAAATAATTTAAATGCTCAAATAAATGTTGGAAATTGATAAGGGTCACTGAAATAATTCAGAAAGTACCCATAATTATTTCCAGGATTTTATAAAATGATTTGATATTTTAAAACAAATCAAAAACAAATTGCAGAAATAGAAAAATATAAAACAGAATAGAAATAAAAGAGAGGAGAGAAACCTTACCTGGCCTCACCCGTGCAGCCCACCAGCCGGCCCAGCTTTCCCCCCTGGCCGGCCCAGCCCACCCGCGCCTTCCCTGTCGTCTTCCTCCTCGGACAGAAGGACGAGGGCGTGTGCCCGACGCTCGCCGGCACGCGCGCGCGCCACCTCCCCCCTGCTGGCCACCTCCTGCTTCCCCCGGACTCCCTCGATGCCCCGGACGAAGCCACGCAGCTGCCCCGCACCGCTCTCACTCTCCCTCGCCCTCCTCTTCTCCCCCTGCTCTCTCTCCCTCTCACCCGAGAACCACCGCCGCCGCCGACGGGCATCACCGTAGCCACTGGCCTCCCCTCGCCTCCCCGACCCGCTTCCGAGCTCCGCCACAACCCCCTCCACCTCCTCGTTGAGCTACGGACCTCCCGGACGTGCTGCAACGCCGCCACCATCGCCGTTTCCGTCGCCGGCCACCGAAGTTCGCCGCGGTCAATTCGCCACCTCCGCCGCCTCCCCGAGACCACCGAGCTGCTCATCGACCTCGCTGTGAGCTCCTCTTCCATTTCCCATTCTCCCCGCGCTCGTTCCCGCACTCCAGCCGCCTTCTCACCGGAGCCGATTGCTCCTCGCCGCCGGTCATGGCGCTGCCGTGGCCAGGGTCACCCCAGCTAGCGCCCGAGCACATTACCGAGTTCGCCGCCCTCCCAGGAGCCCCCAGAGCCTTTCCGTTTCCCCTCTAGTGCACCGCAGCGCCGCGTTCGACCTTGGCCGAACTCCGGCGGCCACCTAGGTCGACGCCGGCGCCGATTCCGGCCGCCCCGACCCCAACCGACTCCACAGGAAGACGCGGCGCCCTCCCAGCTACCCGTAGAGCCTCTCCGCCGCCCGAATGGTCGCCGGAGGAGCGTTCCCGAAGCCCTCCGCCGTGCCTGTTGCCGCCGGCGTTGAGCCGCCGGCCTGTTTGGGCCATTTGACCGGGGTTTGACCTCCCCCTATGTCACTGACATGCGGGACCAGCCCGCCTAATTAATCTAGGTTAGTTTAAATTAAAACGCTAACTAACCCAGTTAGTTAGGTTAGTCACTGACACGGAGGACCCACTAGTCAGTTTGACCTGGGCTGCCCGTTGACTCGCTTACGTCATGCTGACGTAGTGCTGACGCAGTAAATTCTTTTCTGGATTTATTTTTATATAGGAAATTCCAGAAAATGCCTAAAACTTCTAAAAATCATAGAAAATTAACCGTAACTCCAAATTAAATAATTTATATATGAAAAATTATCAGAAAAATTCAAGGAATCCATCTGTACCATTTTCATGCATGTTAGAACAACTTATAGCTGCTGTTTAGCACAAATCAACTAAAAGGCATTTGAATATTCACATATGGAGTTTGAATTTGAATTTTATATTCAAACCAACTTCATTTAATCTGGTTTTAGTTGCATTAGCCCAACACACATTCATTTTGCCATGTCATGAGCATGCATCATATTGTGCATTGCATTGATTGTGTTCCTTTCTGTGTTGCCGGTATTTGTCCCCTCTCGATAGACGTGATACCGATGATGTGATCGTTGACACTGATGAAGACTCAATGTTATCTTCAAAAGTGCCAGGCAAGCAAAACCCCCTTGTTCATTCCGATACAATCCTACTCTCTCGCTCCTGCTCTCTTTTACTGCATTAGGACAACAATGATTCATCTGTTACTTGCTGCGGTAGCTGAACCCCTTTATCCTCTGCATGACCTGTCATTGCCACAGTAAATAGATGAAACCCACTAGCATGAGTAGGAGTTGTTTGAGCCCTGATGTGCCTACTCATTCATGCTTGTTTGTCATGCCTGCTACTGCTTAGAGTTGAGTCAGGTCTGATTCATCGGGGATGAATCAGAGGTGTGTGAACATGTCCTACTGTGTGTGAGCTAAGTGTGTGAACACGATTTGGTAAAGGTAACGGTGAGAGGCCATGTAGGAGTACATGGTGGGTTGTCTCATTGCAGCCGTCCTCAGGAACTGAGTTCTGTGTTTGTGATCCATGATTCAGCTACTACCACGCATTGGGCCCGAAACCAATGGACCCTCTCGGCTTCTTAATCACCCTTGTCCTCTGTCCAGGAGTTGCAAGTAGTTTCTGGTGTTTGTAGTATGCTGGAGGCCGTGGACAGCGCTGACCGTAGGGGTGGGCTGTGATGCGGTAGGCACGTGGCCGGGTAAACCGGGCGCCCGTTTGGTGTCACGGAACCCTGTTCACATCGTTTGGGGCTGTGAGCGAAACTCCGGCCGGATCTCCTCATGGATGGAACCCGAATAGGCGATAAACCTGGACTAGAGACTTGAGTGTTTAGGCAGGCCGTGGCCGACACCCACGTTGGGCTTCCGCTTGAAAGTTGCCGAGTACATGTCGTGTAAACGGCGGTAAGTGGTGAGAGCGTGTGTGAAGAAGTACACCCCTGCAGGGTTAATATGATCTATTCGAATAGCCGTGTCCGCGGAAAAGGACTTCTGGGTTGCTTATATCAGTTCATAGACAAGTGAAAGTGGATACTCTAAAATACGCAAGATAAGCGTGAGTGCTATGGATGGCGTTCTCGTAGGGAGACGGGAGCGGTTCCATAGTGGTGTATTGATATGGTGAATATGTGGACTCGTGTGCGCCACCTCAAAAGAGTCGCTTGCAGTCGTAGTTTAGGCTATCCACCAAGTCAAGCTGGCCTGCTGCAGTTAAACCCCACCATCCCTTTGTTGATAATGATGCATATGTAGTTAGTTCTGATGTAAGTCTTGTTGGGTACATTTGTACTCACGTTTGCCTATTTTATGTTTTGCAGAGAGACTTTGGTCTCACTAGTAGTTTCGCGTGGACTTCGACGTTTAGCTTGTTACCTCAGCTACGATCTTGTGCCCCGGCAGGATTTGGTAGATAGTCAGGCTTCTCAGCCTTTTTCATTTATAGCTGTCTGTACTCAGACATGATAGCTTCCGCTTGTGCTTGATTTGTATGCTCTGAATGTTGGGTCATGAGACCCATGTTTGTAATATCTCGCTCCTCGGAGCCTATTGAATAGATTACTTGAGTCGTAGAGTCATTTTGTGATATCATGTTGTATTGCACATATCGAGCATATTGTGTGTATGTTATTGAAATGCTTGGTATGTGTGGGATCTGACCATCTAGTTGTTTATCTTTAGTAGCCTCTCTTACGGGGAAATGTCTCCTAGTGTTTCCACCGAGCCATGGTAGCTTGCTACTGCTCCGGAACACTTAGGCTGGCCGGCATGTGTCCTTCTTCGTTCCTGTGTCTGTCCCTTCAGGGAAATGTCACGCGATGAATACCGGAGTCCTGTTAGCCCGCTACAGCCCGGTTCACCGGAGTCCTGCTAGCCCAGTGCTACAGCCTGGATTCACTCGCTGATGACCGACACGTTCGATGTTGGGTCATGGATGCCTGTCCCTGTAAGTTTGTGCCACTTTGGGTTTACGACTAGCCATGTCAGCCCGGGCTCCTTACCATATGGATGCTAGCGACACTATCATATACGTGTGCCAAAAGACGCAAACGGTCCCGGGCAAAGGTAAGGCAACACCCGTGGGAATACCGTGCGTGAGGCCGCAAAGTGATATGGGGTGTTACATGCTAGATCGATGTGGCATTGAGTCGGGGTCCTGACAGCGTCGCCATCGGTTGGTCCCCTCATCACCACTCGGCCTCCCCGCGCGTCGTCATCGGTTGGTCACCTCATCACCATTGGGCCGCCCAGGGCGACGCCATCGGTTGGTCACCTCATCACCACTCGGCGGCCCCGCGTGTCGCCATCGGTTGGTCACCTCATCACCACTCGGC
>NW_021210814.1:0-1988 GCF_002162155.2 Triticum dicoccoides | reverse complement strand
CTCGTCACCACTCAGCCGTCCCGCGCGTCGCCATCGGTTGGTCACCTCATCACCACTCGGCCGCCCCGCGCGTCGCCAACGGTTGCTCACCTCATCACCACTCGGCCGCCCCCGCGCGTTGCCATCGGTTGGTCACCTCATCACCACTCGGCCGCCCCGCGCGTCGCCATCGGTGAGTCACCTCATCACCACTCGGTCGCCCCGTGCGTCGCCATTGGTCGGTCACCTCATCACCACTCGACCGCCCCGCGTGTCGCCATCGGTTGGTCACCTCATCACCACTCGGGCGCCCTGCGCGTCGCCACTCGGTTGGTCACCTCTGTCAGGACCCCGACTCGATGCCACATAGGTCTAGCATGTAACACCTCATATCACTTTGCGGCCTCACGCACGGTATTCCCACGGGTGTCGCCTTACCTTTGCCCGTGACCGTTTGCGTCTTTTGGCACACGTATATGATAGGGTCACTAGCACCCATATGATAAGGAGCCCGGGCTGACATGGCTAGTCGTAAACCCAAAGTGGCACAGACTTACAGGGACAGGCATCCATGACCCAGCATCGAACGTGTCGGTCATCAGCAAGTGGGTCCGGGCTGTAGAACTGGGCTAGCAGGACTCCGGTAAACCGGGCTGTAGCGGGCTAACAGGCCTCCGATACTCAATGCGTGACATTTCCCCGAAGGGACAGACACAGGAACGAAGAAGGACACATGCCGGCCAGCCTAAGTGTTCCGGAGCAGTAGCAAGCTACCATGGCTCGGTGGAAACACTAGGAGACATTTCCCGGTAAGAGAGGCTACTAAGGATAAACAACTAGATAGTCAGATCCCACACATACCAAGCATTTCAATAACATACACACAATATGCTCGATATGTGCAAATACAACATGGCATCACAACATGACTCTACGACTCAAGTAATTTATTCATTAGGCTCCGAGGAGCGAGATATTACAAACATGGGTCTCACGACCCAACACTCAGAGCATACAAGTCAAAGCACAAGCGGAAGCTATCATGTCTGAGTACAGACATCTATAAATGAAACAAGACTGAGAAACCTGACTATCTATCAGATCCTGCCGAGGGCACAAGATCGTAGCTGAGGTATCAAGCTAAACGTCGAAGACCACGCGGAATTACTAGTGAGACTGAAGTCTCTCTGCAAAAACATAAAATAGGCAAACGTGAGTACAAATGTACCCAGCAAGACTTACATCAGAACTATCTACATATGCATCATTTTCAACAAGGGGATGGTGGGGTTTAACTGCAGCAAGCCAGCTTTGACTCGGTGGCTAACCTGAACTACGACTGCAAGTAACTCTTTTGAGGTGGCGCACACGAGTCCACATATTCACCATATCAATACACCACTATGGATCCGCTCCCGTCTCCCTACGAGAACGCCATCCATAGCACTCACGCTTATCTTGCGCATTTTAAAGTATCCACTTTCACTTGTCTATGAACTGATATAAGCAACCCAGAAGTCCTTTTCCGCGGAAACGGCTATTCGAATAGATCATATTAACCCTGCAGGGGTGTACTTCTTCACACACGCTCTCACCACTTACCGCCGTTTACACGACATGTACTCGGCAACCTTCAAGCGGAAGCCCAACGTGGGTGTCGGCCACGGCCTGCCTAAACACTCAAGTCTCTAGTCCAGGTTTATCGCCTATTCGGGTTCCATCCATGAGGAGATCCGGCCGGAGTTTCGCTCACAGCCCCAAACGATGTGAACAGGGTTCCCGAGACACCAAACGGGCGCCCGGTACACCGTGCCACGTGCCTACCGCATCACAGCCCACCCCTACGGTCAGCGCTGCGCACGGCCTCCAGCATACTACAAACACCAGAAACTACTTGCAACTCCTGGACAGAGGACAAGGGTGATCAAGAAGCCGAGAGGGTCCATTGGTTTCGGGCCCAATGCGTGGTAGTAGCTGAATCATGGATCACAAACACAGAACTCAGTTCC
>NW_021210813.1:0-1170 GCF_002162155.2 Triticum dicoccoides | reverse complement strand
CATAATCAAGTGGTTCCAAAAGTCCATCAGTATGGAGTTTCTTCATGCGCTTTATACCGATATGACCTAAACGACAGTGCCACAAATAAGTTGCACTTTCATTATCAACTCTGCATCTTTTGGTTTCAACATTATGAATATGTGTATTACTACTATCGAGATTTAATAAGAATAGACCACTCTTCAAGGGTGCATGACCATAAAAGATATTACTCATATAAATAGAACAACCATTATTCTCTGATTTAAATGAATAACCGTCTCGCATTAAACAAGATCCAGATATAATGTTCATGCTCAACGCTGGCACCAAATAACAATTACTTAGGTATAATATTAATCCCGAAGGTAGATGTAGAGGTAGCGTGCCGACTGCGATCACATCGACTTTGGAACCGTTTCCCACGCGCATCGTCACCTCGTCCTTAGCCAATCTTCGCTTAATCCGTAGCCCCTGTTTCGAGTTGCAAATATTAACAACAGAACCAGTATCAAATACCCAGGTGCTACTGCGAGCATTAGTAAGGTACACATCAATAACATGTATATCACATATACCTTTGTTCAACTTGCCATCCTTCTTATCCGCCAAATACTTGGGGCAGTTCCGCTTCCAGTGACCAGTCTGCTTGCAGTAGAAGCACTCAGTTTCAGGCTTAGGTCCAGACTTGGGTTTCTTCTCTTGAGCAGCAACTGGCTTGCTGTTCTTCTTGAAGTTCCCTTTCTTCTTTCCTTTGCCCTTTTTCTTGAAACTAGTGGTTTTGTTAACCATCAACACTTGATGCTCCTTTTTGATTTCTACCTCCGCAACTTTCAGCATTGCGAAGAGCTCGGGAATAGTCTTGTTCATCCCTTGCATATTATAGTTCATCACGAAGCTCTTGTAGCTTGGTGGCAGTGATTGGAGAATTCTGTCAATGACGCAATCATCCGGAAGATTAACTCCCAATTGAATCAAGTGATTATTATACCCAGACATTTTGAGTATATGCTCACTGACAGAACTGTTCTCCTCCATCTTGCAGCTATAGAACTTATTGGAGACTTCATATCTCTCAATTCGGGCATTTGCTTGAAATATTAACTTCAACTCCTGGAACATCTCATATGCTCCATGACGTTCAAAACGTCGTTGAAGTCCCGATTCTAAGCCGTAAAGCATGGCACACT
>NW_021210812.1:0-592 GCF_002162155.2 Triticum dicoccoides | reverse complement strand
CCCGATCCAATCGGGATCGAGCGTCCATCGCCGCCGCCTGGAGCACCCCGCCCCCCTGACGACGCCCGCCGCCGCCGGACCACCACCCCGTCGGACGCCGCCCCCTGCCTCCTCCCAGGCGCCCCCACTCGACTGGATCGGGGAGGTCTCGCGCCGCCCCGACGCGCCTCGACTGCGGCGCCCATCCCCTGCGCCTTCGCCCGTTGTCGCCGGCCCGCTTCCTCTCCGCGCTCGTCCCCGTCGCCCCCCTCGACCACCGCTGCCCCGTGCCCTACGCTCCCTCGGTGAGGACCCCGGTCCTCCTTCTCCCCGTCCCCTCTCGCCGGCGCTCGCCTCGCCCGTGCTGCGTTCGGCCGGCGTGCCCCGCGTGGACCAAGCCCTGCTTTGCCCTTCACCGCACGCGCTGGCTGCGTCCCGCGCGACACGCGCGCTCGCGTTGGCCGCTCCCCTGCTCCCCGCGTCACGAGCTCCCGCCCTTGCCCTTGCTGTCCGCCACTGCCGACGCTGGCCCCCTCGCCTCGCCTCCGGTCGCCCCCGCGCTCTCCTGGCCTCGCCCGTGCCTCGCCGCGCGAGCACGCGCTTGGCCGCCCGC
>NW_021210811.1:0-910 GCF_002162155.2 Triticum dicoccoides | reverse complement strand
ATTACCACGATTAACAAACCCTGAAACGCATCTACGTGTTGGTCATCAACACTGGCAGTTTTGGCCGATTCTGGCCCGTTTCATGGACTATTACGCACTGTTTTGGGGTTGGAGAGTGATTTCCACTATCAACAAACCCTGGGATGCGTTTACGTCTCGGTCATCAACAGTGGCAGTTTTGGCCTATTCTGGCCAGTTTCAAGGACTATTACTCGTTGTTTTTGGGTCCCGAAGTAATTTCCACGATTAAAAAACCCTGGGATGTGTTTACGTGTCGGTCATCAATACTGCTAGTTTTGGCCGATTCTGGCCTGTTTCATCGATATTACTCACTGTTTTGGGGTCCCAGAGTGATTTCCACGATTAACAAACCCTGTGATGCGTTTACGTGTTGGTCATCAACACTCGCAGTTTTGGCCGATTCTGGCCCATCTCTTGGATTATTACTCACCGATTTGGGGTCCCGAAGCGATTTCCATAGTTAGTCAACCCAAGGGTGCGCTTACATGTCGGTCATCAATACTAGCAGTTTTGGCCGATTCTGGCCGGTTTCATGGACTATTACTCACTGTTTTGGGTTCCCGGAGTGATTACCACCATTAACAAACCCTGGGATGCGTCTACGTGTCGGTCACCAATGCTGGCAGTTTTGGCCGATTCTGGCCCGTTTCATGGACTATTACTCACAGTTTTGGGGTCCCAGAGTGATTTCCACGATTAACAAATCTTGGGATGCGTTTACGTTTCTGTCATCAACACTGCCAGTTTTGGCCGATTCTGGCCTGTTTCATGGAGTATTACTCACTGTTTTGGGGTCCCAGAGTGATTACCACGATTATAAAACCCTGGGATGCGTTTACATGTCGGTCATCAACACTCGCAGTTTTGGCCGATTCTGGCCCGTTTCATG
>NW_021210810.1:0-934 GCF_002162155.2 Triticum dicoccoides | reverse complement strand
GAGCAGTGATCAATTTCTCTTTCAAAGTGTTGAAAGCAATATCACACTCCGGAGACCAAACGTACTTGACGTGCTTCTGAAGAAGATTTGAGAGAGGCTTGGCGATCTTAGAAAAGTTTTCAACGAATCTTCTGCAATAGCTTGCGAGACCGAGGAAACTGCGGAGTTGCTTTACGTTCTGAGGAGGTTCCCAATTCACAATTGCAGACACCTTCTCAGGATTCACGGAAATGCCCTTGGCAGAGATGATATGACCAAGATAAAGAACCTCATCGAGCCAAAATTCACACTTGGAGAACTTGGCGTAGAACTGATGTTCTCTGAGCTTGTCAAGAACCAAACGCAAGTGCTTGGCATGATCTTTCTTGTTCTTCGAGAAAACCAGAATGTCGTCGAGATAGACCAAAACGAATTCATTGGTGTAGGGGCTGAATATGAAGTTCATCATGCGAGAGAACGTCGGAGGAGCGTTTGCGAGGCCAAAAGACATGACGGTGTATTCATATGAACCAAAGCTTGTTCTGAACGCCGTCTTGGGAATATCTTGCTCACGAATATGAATCTGATGATAACCCATACGGAGATCAAGCTTGGAGAATACTTGAGCACCCTTGAGTTGTTCGAACAGCTCATTGATGTTGGGAAGTGGGTATTTGTTCTTGATGGTCTTCTTGTTTACTGGACGGTAATCAACACAAAGTCGACTCGATCCATCCTTCTTCTTCACAAAAAGAACACCACAACCCCACGGAGAAGTACTAGGCCGGATGAGACCCAATCTTTCTTGCTCATCGAGTTGTTTCTTCAACTCCTTCAACTCTTCGGGGCCGAGCTTGTAAGGACGTTTGCACACAGGTTCCGTACCGGGCTCAAGTTCAATAACAAATTCAACTGGCCGGTGCGGAGGCATTCCTGGGAGCTCTTCTGGAAAGAC
>NW_021210809.1:0-929 GCF_002162155.2 Triticum dicoccoides | reverse complement strand
GTCACCTCGTCCTTCGCCAGTCTCCGTTTATTCCGCAGCTCCTGCTGTGAGTTACAAATATGAGCAACGGCACCGGTATCAAATACCCAGGAGTTACTACGAGTACTGGTAAGGTACACATCAATTACATGTATATCAAATATACCTTTGGTTTTGCCGGCCTTCTTATCTGCTAAGTATTTGGGGCAGTTCCGCTTCCAGTGACCCTTCCCCTTGCAATAAAAGCACTCAGTCTCAGGCTTAGGTCCATTCTTTGACTTCTTCCCGGTAACTGGCTTACCAGGCACGGCAACCTCCTTGCCGTCCTTCTTGAAGTTCTTCTTACCCTTGCCCTTCTTGAACTTAGTGGTCTTATTGACCATCAACACTTGATGTTCTTTCTTGATTTCAGCCTCTGCTGACTTCAGCATCGAGAACACTTCAGGAATGGTCTTTTCCATCCCCTGTATGTTGTAGTTCATCACAAAGCTCTTGTATCTTGGTGGGAGCGACTGGAGGATTCTGTCAATGACCGCCTCATCTGGGAGGTTAATGTTCAGCTGGGTCATATGGTTGTGCAACCCAGACATCTTCAGGATGTGCTCACTGACAGAACTGTTTTCCTCCATCTTACAACTGTAGAACTTGTCGGAGACATCATATCTCTCGACCCGGGCATGAGCTTGGAAAACTAGTTTCAGCTCTTCGAACATCTCATATGCTCCGTGATGCTCAAAACGCTTTTGGAGCCCCGGTTCTAAGCTGTAAAGCATGCCGCACTGAACGAGGGAGTAATCATCAGCGCGAGTTTGCCAAGCATTCATAATGTCTTGGTTCTCTGGGACGGGAGCGTCACCTAGCGGTCCTTCTAGGACATATTGTTTCCTGGCAGCTATGAGGATGATCCTCAGGTTCCGGACCCAGTCCGTATAGTTGCTGCCATCATCTTT
>NW_021210808.1:0-1930 GCF_002162155.2 Triticum dicoccoides | reverse complement strand
CTCGTGGGCCCCTCGGTGCTCCACCGACGTACTCCTTCCTCCTATATATACCCACGTACCCCCAAACGATCAGAACAGGAGCCAAAAACCTAATTCCACCGCCACAACTTTCTGTATCCACGAGATCCCATCTTGGGGCCTGTTCCGGAGCTCCGCCGGAGAGGACCGTCATCACGGAGGGCTTCTACATCATCATAGCCTCTCCGATGAAGTGTGAGTAGTTTACCTCAGACCTTCGGGTCCATAGTTATTAGCTAGATGGCTTCTTCTCTCTTTTCGGATCTCAATACAATGTTCTCCCCCTCTCTTGTGGAGATCTATTTGATGTAATCTTCTTCTCTTGCGGTGTGTTTGTTGAGACCGATGAATTGTGGGTTTATGATCAAGTCTATCTATGAATAATATTTGAATCTTCTCTGATTTCTTTTATGTATGATTGGTTATCTTTGCAAGTCTCTTCGAATTATCCGTTTGGTTTGGCCAACTAGATCGGTAGTTCTTGCCATGGGAGAAGTGCTTAGCTTTGGGTTCGATCTTGCGGTGTCCTTTCCCAGTGACAGAAGGGGCAGCAAGGCACGTATTGTATCGTTGCCATCGAGGATAACAAGATGGGGTTTATTTCATATTGCATGAATTTATCTCTCTACATCATGTCATCTTGCTTAAAGCGTTACTCTGTTTTTAACTTAATACTCTAGATGCATGCTGGATAGCGGTCGATGAGTGGAGTAATAGTAGTAGATGCAGAATCGTTTCGATCTACTTGTCACGGACGTGATGCCTATATACATGATCATGCCTAGATATTCTCATAACTATGCCACTAGTGAAACATATGGCCCCCGGGTCTATTCTCATCATATCAATCTCCATCACTTTAATCTTGCTTTGTTTTTACTTTGCCTTTTACTTTTCACTTTGCATCTTTATATCAAAAATACCAAAAATATTATCTCTATTAGATCTCACTCTCATAAGAGACCGTGAAGGGATTGACAACCCCTAATCGCGTTGGTTGCGAGTTGCTATCGATTTGTGCAGGTACGAGGGACTTGAGCGTGGCCTCCTACTGGATTGATACCTTGGTTCTCAAAAACTGAGGGAAATACTTACGCTACTCTGCTGCATCATCCTCTCCTCTTCGGGGAAAACCAACGCAAGCTCAAGAGGTAGCAAGAAGAATTTCTGGCGCCGTTGCCGGGGAGTCTACGCAAAAAGTTAACGTACCAAGTACCCATCACAATCCCTATCTCCTGCATTACATTAGTTGCCATTTGCCTCTCGTTTTCCTCTCCCCCACTTCACCCTTGCCGTTTTATTCTCCCTCTCTTTCTCCTTCTCCTCCTCCTTCTCCTTCTCCGTTTGCTTTTTTCTCGCTTGCCTTTTGTTTGCTCGTGTGTTGGATTGCTTGTTCGTCGCGATGGCTCAAGATACTACCAAATTGTGTGACTTCACCAATACCAACAATAATGATTTCCTTAGCACTCCGATTGCTCCTCTTGCCAATACTGAATCTTGTGAAATCAATACTGCTTTGTTGAATCTTGTTATGAAAGATCAATTCGCCGGCCTTCCTAGTGAAGATGCTGCTACTCATCTGAATAGCTTCGTTGATTTATGTGATATGCAAAAGAAAAAAGATGTCGATAATGATGTCGTTAAATTGAAGCTATTTCCTTTTTCTCTTAGAGATCGTGCTAAAGCTTGGTTTTCGTCTTTGCCTAAAAATAGTATTGATTCTTGGAACAAGTGCAAAGATGCTTTTATCTCTAAGTATTTTCCTCCCGCTAAGATCATCTCTCTTAGAAACGATATTATGAATTTTAAGCAACTTGATCACGAACATGTTGCACAAGCTTGGGAGAGAATGAAATTAATGATACGTAATTGCCCTACTCATGGTTTAAATTTGTGGATGATTATACAAAAA
>NW_021210807.1:0-2378 GCF_002162155.2 Triticum dicoccoides | reverse complement strand
GGAAGGTTGCGGCGGTGGAAAGTGTTTTCGTGGATGCCTCTTGTGGTTTGGGAATATACGTGAATATATAGGAGGAAGAACTAGGTCAGGAAGGTCACGAGGGGCCCATAAGGTAGGGGGTGATACGTCTCCAACGTATCTATAATTTTTGATTGCTCCATGCTATATTATCTACTGTTTTGCACTATATTGGGCTTTATTTTCCACTTTTATATTATTTTTGGGACTAACCTATTAACCAGAGGCCCAGCCCAGAATTGATGTTTTTTGCCTATTTCAGTGTTTCGAAGAAACAGAATATCAAACGGAGTCCAAACAGAAAAATCCTTTTTGGAACGTGATTTTCTTCCTGGTTATGACACAGGAGACTTGGACCCTACTCCAAGAAGTACCGGAGGCGGTCACAAGGGTGGGGGGCGCCCCCCCCCTACAGGGCGCGCCCCCCTGCCTCGTGGGCCCCTCGGTGCTCCACCGACGTACTCCTTCCTCCTATATATACCCACGTACCCCCAAACGATCAGAACAGGAGCCAAAAACCTAATTCCACCGCCACAACTTTCTGTATCCACGAGATCCCATCTTGGGGCCTGTTCCGGAGCTCCGCCGGAGAGGGCCGTCATCACGGAGGGCTTCTACATCATCATAGCCTCTCCGATGAAGTGTGAGTAGTTTACCTCAGACCTTCGGGTCCATAGTTATTAGCTAGATGGCTTCTTCTCTCTTTTCGGATCTCAATACAATGTTCTCCCCCTCTCTTGTGGAGATCTATTTGATGTAATCTTCTTCTCTTGCAGTGTGTTTGTTGAGACCGATGAATTGTGGGTTTATGATCAAGTCTATCTATGAATAATATTTGAATCTTCTCTGATTTCTTTTATGTATGATTGGTTATCTTTGCAAGTCTCTTCGAATTATCCGTTTGGTTTGGCCAACTAGATCGGTAGTTCTTGCCATGGGAGAAGTGCTTAGCTTTGGGTTCGATCTTGCGGTGTCCTTTCCCAGTGACAGAAGGGGCAGCAAGGCACGTATTGTATCGTTGCCATCGAGGATAACAAGATGGGGTTTATTTCATATTGCATGAATTTATCTCTCTACATCATGTCATCTTGCTTAAAGCGTTACTCTGTTTTTAACTTAATACTCTAGATGCATGCTGGATAGCGGTCGATGAGTGGAGTAATAGTAGTAGATGCAGAATCGTTTCGATCTACTTGTCACGGACGTGATGCCTATATACATGATCATGCCTAGATATTCTCATAACTATGCCACTAGTGAAACATATGGCCCCCGGGTCTATTCTCATCATATCAATCTCCATCACTTTAATCTTGCTTTGTTTTTACTTTGCCTTTTACTTTTCACTTTGCATCTTTATATCAAAAATACCAAAAATATTATCTCTATTAGATCTCACTCTCATAAGAGACCGTGAAGGGATTGACAACCCCTAATCGCGTTGGTTGCGAGTTGCTATCGATTTGTGCAGGTACGAGGGACTTGAGCGTGGCCTCCTACTGGATTGATACCTTGGTTCTCAAAAACTGAGGGAAATACTTACGCTACTCTGCTGCATCATCCTCTCCTCTTCGGGGAAAACCAACGCAAGCTCAAGAGGTAGCAAGAAGAATTTCTGGCGCCGTTGCCGGGGAGTCTACGCAAAAAGTTAACGTACCAAGTACCCATCACAATCCCTATCTCCTGCATTACATTAGTTGCCATTTGCCTCTCGTTTTCCTCTCCCCCACTTCACCCTTGCCGTTTTATTCTCCCTCTCTTTCTCCTTCTCCTCCTCCTTCTCCTTCTCCGTTTGCTTTTTTCTCGCTTGCCTTTTGTTTGCTCGTGTGTTGGATTGCTTGTTCGTCGCGATGGCTCAAGATACTACCAAATTGTGTGACTTCACCAATACCAACAATAATGATTTCCTTAGCACTCCGATTGCTCCTCTTGCCAATACTGAATCTTGTGAAATCAATACTGCTTTGTTGAATCTTGTTATGAAAGATCAATTCGCCGGCCTTCCTAGTGAAGATGCTGCTACTCATCTGAATAGCTTCGTTGATTTATGTGATATGCAAAAGAAAAAAGATGTCGATAATGATGTCGTTAAATTGAAGCTATTTCCTTTTTCTCTTAGAGATCGTGCTAAAGCTTGGTTTTCGTCTTTGCCTAAAAATAGTATTGATTCTTGGAACAAGTGCAAAGATGCTTTTATCTCTAAGTATTTTCCTCCCGCTAAGATCATCTCTCTTAGAAACGATATTATGAATTTTAAGCAACTTGATCACGAACATGTTGCACAAGCTTGGGAGAGAATGAAATTAATGATACGTAATTGCCCTACTCATGGTTTAAATTTGTGGATGATTATACAAAAA
>NW_021210806.1:0-1379 GCF_002162155.2 Triticum dicoccoides | reverse complement strand
CGGTAGGCACGTGGCCGGGTATACCGGGCGCCCGTTTGGTGTCACGGAACCCTGTTCACATCGTTTGGGGCTGTGAGCGAAACTCCGGCCGGATCTCCTCATGGATGGAACCCGAATAGGCGATAAACCTGGACTAGAGACTTGAGTGTTTAGGTAGGTCGTGGTCTACACCCACGTCGGCTTTCGCTTGAAGTCTGCCGAGCACATGTCGTGTGCAGACGCTAAGTGGTGGAAACATGTATGAAGAAGTACACCCCTGCAGGGTTAACATCATCTATTCGGATAGCCGTGTCCGCGGTAAAGGACTTCTGGGTTGCTTATATCAGTTCATAGACAAGTGAAAGTGGATACTCTAAAATACGCAAGATAAGCGTGAGTGCTATGGATGGCGTTCTCGTAGGGAGCCGGGAGCGGATCCATAGTGGTGTATTGATATGGTGAATATGTGGACTCGTGTGCGCCACCTCAAAAGAGTTACATTGCAGTCGTAGTTCAGGATAGCCACCGAGTCAAAGCTGGCTTGCTGCAGTTAAACCCCACCATCCCCTTTGTTGATAATGATGCATATGTAGTTAGTTCTGATGTAAGTCTTGCTGGGTACATTTGTACTCACGTTTGCCTATTTTATGTTTTGCAGAGAGATTTCGGTCTCGCTAGTAGTACCGCGTGGACATTCGACGTTTAGCTTGTTACCTCAGCTACGATCTTGTGCCCCGGCAGGATCTGATAGACCGTCAGGCTTCTCAGCCTTTTTCATTTATAGATGTCTGTACTCAGACATGATAGCTTCCGCTTGTGCTTTGATTTGTATGCTCTGAGTGTTGGGTCATGAGACCCATGTTTGTAATATCTCGCTCCTCGGAGCCTAATGAATAAATTACTTGAGTTGTAGAGTCATGTTGTGATGCCATGTTGTATTTGCACATATCGAGCATATTGTGTGTATGTTATTGAAATGCTTGGTATGTGTGGGATCTGACCATCTAGTTGTTTATCTTTAGTAGCCTCTCTTACCGGGAAATGTCTCCTAGTGTTTCCACCGAGCCATGGTAGCTTGCTACTGCTCCGGAACACTTAGGCTGGCCGGCATGTGTCCTTCTTCGTTCCTGTGTCTGTCCCTTCGGGGAAATGTCACGCGATGAATACCGGAGTCCTGTTAGCCTGCTACAGCCCGGTTCACCGGAGTCCTGCTAGCCCAGTGCTACAGCCTGGATTCACCCGCTGATGACCGACACGTTCGATGCTGGGTCATGAATGCCTGTCCCTGTAAGTCTGTGCCACTTTGGGTTTACGACTAGCCATGTCAGCCCGGGCTCCTTATCATATGGATGCTAGCGACACTGTCATATACGTGTGCCAAAAGGCGCAAACGGTCCCGG
>NW_021210805.1:0-1105 GCF_002162155.2 Triticum dicoccoides | reverse complement strand
CGTGGAAGTCCAAAGAGTTCACCTTGGACAGACTCCTTTATCTTTGAACAACTCAATCAGTGGCTTGGTGTGCTAGGATATACATATAGAATGGAGGTTGCAAATCTCCAGACCACAGAATACTTCGCACGTATGCATGACTGACTTGGGATGATTCCAGAGGAAGCAAAACTAACTTTCTCAAATTCACGGCGGCATCTTTCACCAAATGCACGTGTATAAAAGGAAGTCACTCCTTTCATCAACAAATACTTCATGAGCTAGCATGAAGAAAATGCTTTCAAAAGTTTCCAACACTAGCTTAATGTCCAACAAAATTATGGAGGAGATAAGGATGTTGTCAATGGGCTCAACAACAATTCATCTGGGTTTCCTTTTAAAAGGAATTCCATAGTTAAGTGAACAAGTGATAGCATTGGTCAGGCCAAAGATGTAATGGTGTATGCTCAAGGGATCAACCACGAACAAGACAACATTACGAGCATCATTGGTATTGATTTGATTTGATGATAGCCCACACTCAAATCAAAGGATTGATAAGGCAATAGGTCCAGCAACTGATCACAGGGACCAACCGATGAAGATGTCATCTTTCTTCAACACTCACTACACAAGAATATCCCTTTGGAACGAACTAAGTCAGGCAAGCTTTTACCTTCCAACTCTCCAAGTTGTTGTCTAGCTTAACCAACTAGCTCAGGGATATCCAACACAGATTCTTGGAGAAAGGGTGGTTCACAAGAAACCAACTTGATCACGAGCTCAACATAACGGTCAGGTGACAACCTGGTAATACTTCTGAGGAGATATTCAGAGAATCACGAGCCACCGATATGTTACTAAGCTCGAGAACAATCTTGCTTTTCGGGGCAAGATGATATGATCAAGTGAGCGAGGGCTTGACAAGATCCTAATTCATCAATCGAAGGGTGCACCGAAATAAGGACTAGGTAGCACGATCAGTCTTAGAAGGATGATTCAAAAACCAACATACTAAGAATGAAATTATTATCCTTTAACTACCAAGCAACGAGGTTGCTGGGAGTATTGATCTCACACATCACAACTCATTTGTCGGTATTCCGGTTGCATCAACACGAGGGCC
>NW_021210804.1:0-1217 GCF_002162155.2 Triticum dicoccoides | reverse complement strand
CCTTCTACTTCTTGTGCTAATTTTTGGCTTTAGATTTTATGAACTATGCAAGTTACTCATCTATTCATGTGTCATATATGCAAAAATCAAGGGAAGTAAAAATGGATGACATATACATATACAACATGTACACCTTGTCTCTTTTGTTAGCCACATTTCAGATTAAGCAACGCCGAGGACGGCTTTATTTTCAAGAAGGGGAGGATGATGAGGACATGACTACCTTGGATATGACCAAAAATATTGCATATATGCATATTTGTCAGGTGATTTCTACTGCAAACTATTCAATAATCTATTTATGTTATCCAGAACAAAAATACTTCACACACTTTTGTGTTTTGTCTAATTGCAGGTGTATGGGACATTTGTACAATCCACATATGAAGATAAGGAAGAAAGAGATGTTTATTTGCTGTCCAAAAAGTTCTCTCACGTCACTTTTGGCCCAACAAGAGATAGAGTCCAAGTCTCTCACGTTCTGGATTCAGATTCGGACTGCACAGACATACCTGACTGAAAACGCACACAAGTTTTTCATACGGACTCCGAATTGGGTGATTCTTTTTTTGTTGGAAACTAGATTTCGTGCACTTTCCAACCCAATTGGAATCACCTTCAAATTCGTCCAGAGCATTGAGTTGTGGACGAAACAATCTGATGCTACAGCAGAATCCGAGTAAAACTACAAGTCCAAAGGTGTTACATCACCTTCACTTGGGCCCATTGGCCTTGTACGACCTAGATTTAGTTTTAGGCTGCCTTGGGACGTCCTCCCACCTCCTTGGCCGCCACCCCTTTGATAGAGGCGGAGGTGTCCCGTCTTTCGATGAGATGATGGATTTCGCTTTGGTGGAAGTCGACTTTGACGATCCGACTACGAACGTGCGAGGACGTCGCGCCTTAGCAATCGCTAAACCAACTCCGAGAGGTTATTGACCACGCCGGAGCACGATCAACCTGACCACGAGGGTCTGTTTCCTGCGAGCAAACGAAGAACAAGCAAGAAACTGAGATTGCAATCTGGATATTGCGAATATAAGATGAAAGCTTTATTGATCAAGGTGGGGTTCTGTGACGCCTTTGTCTGGTCGTTGAACACAAACGAAGTACGCGAAGTTGCAGCTATGGCGAACTTTTAATCTAAACAAAACCCAAAGTCTAAACGATGCCCTAAGGGCTGTATATATGGAGGAAGAGGGGGGAATTTCGTGGCC
>NW_021210803.1:0-1306 GCF_002162155.2 Triticum dicoccoides | reverse complement strand
TCACGACTTGCATGTCGATGAGTATGACAACCGGCAGGAGCCATAGGAGTTGTCTTTATTCTTTTATATGACCTGCGTGTCATCAAGAAACACCATGTAAATTACTTTACTTTATTGCTAAACGCGTTAGCCATAGTAGTAGAAGTAATAGTTGGCGAGCAACTTCATGGAGACACGATGATGGAGATCATGATGATGGAGATCATGGTGTCAAGCCGGTGACAAGATGATCATGGAGCCCCAAGATGGAGATCAAAGGAGCTATGTGATATTGGCCATATCATGTCATGTTTATTATTTGATTGCATGTGATGTTTATCATGTTTTGCATCTTGTTTACTTAGAACGACGGTAGTAAATAAGGTGATCCCTCATACTAATTTCAAGAAGTGTTCCCCCTAACTGTGCACCGTTGCGACAGTTTGCTGTTTCAAAACACCACGTGATGATCGGGTGTTTTATTCAGACGTTCACATACAACGGGTGTAAGACAGATTTACACATGCAAACAATTAGGTTGACTTGACGAGCCTAGCATGTACAGACATGGCCTCGGAACACGGAAGACCGAAAGGTCGAGCATGAGTCGTATAGAAGATACGATCAACATGAAGATGTTCACCGATGTTGACTAGTCCGTCTCACGTGATGATCGGACACGGTCTAGTTTAACTCGGATCATGTAATACTTAGATGACTAGAGGGATGTCTAATCTAAGTGGGAGTTCATTAATAATTTGATTAGTTGAACTTAATTATCATGAACTTAGTCTAAATATTTTACAATATGTCTTGTAGATTAAATGGCCAACGTAGTCCTCAACTTCAACGCGTTCCTAGAGAAAACCAAGCTGAAAGACGATGGCAGCAACTATACGGACTGGGTCCGGAACCTGAGGATCATCCTCATAGCTGCCAAGAAAGATTATGTCCTACAAGAACCGCTTGGTGACGCACCCGTTCTCCCTGCAGAACAAGATGTTATGAACGCTTGGCAGGCACGTTTCGATGACTACTCCCTCGTTCAGTGCGGCATGCTTTACAGCCTAGAGCCGGGGCTCCAAAAGCGTTTTGAGAGACATGGAGCATATGAGATGTTCGAAGAGCTGAAAATGGTTTTCCAAGCTCATGCCCGGGTCGAGAGATATGAAGTCTCCGACAAATTCTTCAGCTGTAAGATGGAGGAAAACAGTTCTGTCAGTGAGCACATACTCACTATGTCTGGGTTACATAACCGCTTGACTCAGCTGGGAGTTAATCTCCCGGATGATGCGGTCATTGACAGAATCCTCCAGTCGCTTCCACC
>NW_021210802.1:0-910 GCF_002162155.2 Triticum dicoccoides | reverse complement strand
TTCAACACACGTACGGAACAGCCACGTCTCCTCCTTCTTGATCCAGCAAGGAAGGGAGGAGAGGTTGAGGGAGATGGCACCAGCAGCAGCACGACGGCGTGGTGTTGGTGGAGCTGCAGTACTCCGGCAGAGCTTCGCTAAGCACTATGGAGGTGGAGGAGGTGTTGGGGAGGGAGAAGGAGGCAACCAAAGGCCAGGGCGTTCAGGTATGAAGTCCCTCCTCTCCCCCACTATATATAGGGGTGCCAAGGGGGGGTGGCCGGCCCTAGGAGATCCAATCTCCTAGGGGGTGCGGCGGCCAAGGGGGGTTTTCCCTCCCCCCAAGGCACCTAGGAGGTGCCTTACCCTCCTAGGACTCTTGCCCCCCTTGAACCCTAGGCGCATGGGCCTATGTGGGGCTGGTTCCCTTGGCCCATTAGGCCAGGGCGCACCCCCTTACAGCCCATGTGGCCCCCTGGGACAGGTGGACCCACCCGGTGGACCCCCGGGACCCTTCCGGTGGTCCCGGTACAATACCGATAACCCCGAAACTTGTCCCGATGCCCGAAACAGGACTTCCCATATATAAATCTTTACCTCCGGACCATTCCGGAACTCCTCGTGATGTCCGGGATCTCATCCGGGACTCCGAACAACATTCGGGTTACTGCATATACATATCCCTATAACCCTAGCGTAACTGAACCTTAAGTGTGTAGACCCTACGGGTTCGGGAGACATGCAGACATGACCGAGACTCTCTCAGTCAATAACCATCAGCGGGATCTGGATACCCATGATGGCTCCCACATGCTCCTCGATGTTGTCATCGGATGAACCACTATGTCGAGGATTCGATCAAACCCTGTATGCAATTCCCTTTGTCAATCGGTACGTTACTTGCCCGAGACTCGATCGTCGGTATCCCAAT
>NW_021210801.1:0-1007 GCF_002162155.2 Triticum dicoccoides | reverse complement strand
ATGAGATGGAAGCTCACGTCTTCAAGTGCTTGCTCTATTTCATATACACCGACACGCTACCCGCGTCTGACATGGAAAGTCTAGATGTGATGATGGCAAGCCATCTGCTCGTGGCGGCGGACAGGTACGACATTGAGAGGCTAAAACTGATATGTGAGCACAAGCTATGCAACCACATCGATGCCGGTATGGTGGCGACCATCTTGGTTTTGGCTGAGCAGCATAGTTGTCATGGGCTAAAGAAAGCATGTATGCAGTTCCTTGCCTCACCCTCCAATTTGCAGACGATGATGACAAGTGATGGTTACGAGCATCTCAAAAGAAGCTGCCCGTCTGTCCTTAGAGAGCTCATTGCTAGGCCCTCGCCTATTCCGCTCGTAGCAGCAAAGGATATCAACATGGCAATTTTCGTAGTATGGCTCATGATCGTCGCTCATAAATTAGTTTAATAGGGCTTTAGAGACGGCCGCATTCACGTTAAATAGGGCACCATCAAAATCCGTTGAGACGACGCCTTATGAACTGTGGTTTGGCAAGAAACCAAAGTTCTCGTTTCTTAAAGTTTGGGGCTGCGATGCTTATGTGAAAAAGCTTCAACCTGATAAGCTCGAACCCAAATCGGAGAAATGTGTCTTCATAGGATACCCAAAGGAAACTGTTGGGTACACCTTCTATCACAGATCCGAAGGCAAAACATTCGTTGCTAAGAATGGATCATTTCTAGAGAAGGAGTTTCTCTCGAAAGAAGTGAGTGGGAGGAAAGTAGAACTTGACGAGGTAACTGTACCTGCTCCCTTACTGGAAAGTAGTTCATCACAGAAAACTGTTTCAGTGACACCTACACCAGTTAGTGAGGAAGCCAATGATAATGATCATGAAACTTCAGATCAAGATACTACTGAACCGCGTAGATCAACCAGAGTAAGATCCGCACCAGAGTGGTACGGTAATCCTGTTCTGGAGGTCATGCTACTAGATCATGATGAACCTACGAACTATGAAGAAGC
>NW_021210800.1:0-2132 GCF_002162155.2 Triticum dicoccoides | reverse complement strand
AAAAGATGAAAAAAAAAGACTTGAAGAGATGGAAAATACTTACAAGTTTTATGGTGGAAACGCAGGACCGTCATGTAGCACGTGGCAACCGTCAGGAATCGGGTACCTGCCATCGACGTCAAACACAGGTGAGTAGTATGAAGTGATTCTGTTGACAATGCAACATCAGAGGAATTATATGTGACATTGCTGCTTGTGTGTTGTATTCGCAAAAAGTGTAGTTTGTCGTGTATGATATGAATGCATTTGCCATGTGTAGTGAAATGCATTTGCCATGTGTGATCAACTGTGGTTGCCATGTGTGATCAACTGTGGTTGCCATGTGTGATCAACTGTGGTTGCCATGTCTGATGTACTGTGGTTGCCATGTCTGATGAACTACAATAGCCATGGATAATCAACTGCAGTTGCCATGTATTATCAACTGCATTTGCCATGGACAATCAACTATGGTTGCCATGTACTATGAACTATGGTTGCCATGCATAATAAAAAATGTTGTTGACATGTATAGAAAAAATTGTGGGTGCCAAATGTGAACAGACCGGATTATTCTGCACACTATGATTGATGTCATGCCAGAAATCGGATGCACATGGTTTTTTCGGTTATGAAACAAAATTGCCATTCAAACAAAGATTAAATGCGTGCCTTTTTTTCTTTTTTTCTGCAGGACCTCCAACTACACTAAACGGCAGCGCGGGGGCATCTCATGCGGGTACCTTTGAGCACACGAAAGGGACATCACAACAACAGGTCGCCAATGATGCCACAAACAATGAAGAATTAGTGTCGGGGCTAGCAATCGTTGAAGCGACTACGACAAGCACACCTGTGAGGGGTGACCTCATCACCAGCTTTTGACCGACCGGTCGCACGATTCCGTGGTGGTACCTCCATGAAGTCATCGTCATCGTCCTGATGGTCGCCGCGAGCCATTGTGCTACAGTAGCAACAAAAAACACACATCAAATGGAGCAACACGTATTAAAAAGACGGAAATGTAGCCAAAGTGGGAGAGTAGAAAAATGCAGATACATGGCAACAGCACATGTCTCTGCTTCTTAAATGATTCGGTTGTCGTCTGCAAGTGTCAAACTGCAATGCAGCTAGATTCATGTTGCCATCAGTGGTGGCAGTTAACTAAAGGGTACTTCAAAAATAGGGGCAGACATATGCTAGATTCATGTTGCCATGTTAACAAAACAACTAGTTGTGGCAGATAAAAGGCACTCCATCTGACATGGCAACTGACTCAATTTATTCAAAAATCAGTTGCCATCAGTGGTGGCAGTTGTTAAAATTGCCATGACAATCATCCTCAAGCACTTTGAAAATGCACCTTAAAATGGTATCCAACAAAAACCAAACAGTAACATTACTGTACCACTGACATGGCAACTGACACATTTGTTTCAGAAATTAATTGCCATCAGATGTGGTAGTTGATGAAATTCACATGACTTTCATTCTCAAACACTCTGAAAATATGCCTAAGATGCACCACTGACATGGCAACTGACTCAATTGATTCAAAAATCAGTTGCCATCAGTGGTGGCAGTTGTTAAAATTGCCATGACAATCATTCTCAAACAATTTGAAATGCACATAAAATGGTATCCAACAAAAACCAAAACAGTAACATTACTGTACCGCTGACATGGCAACTGACACATTTGTTTCAGAGATTAATTGCCATTAGATGTGGTAGTTGATGAAATTCGCATGACTTTCATTTTCAAACACTCTGAAAATGTGCCTAAGATGCACCACTACATGGCAACTGTCTCAGTTGATTCAAAAATCAGTTGCCATCAGTGGTGGTAGTTGTTGAAATTGCCATGACAATCATTCTCAAACAATGTGAAATGCACCTAAAAAGTAGATTCAAACAAAACCAAACAGTAACATTGTCGTACCAATTACATGGCAACTGAAAAAGTTGTTTTAAAAATTAGTTGCCATCAGAGGTGGTAGATATTGAAATTGACTTGACTTTCATTCGCATACAATCTGATATGCGCCTAAAATGCACCACTGACAAGGCAACTGACACAGTAATTTCAGAAATCAGTTGCCATCAGTGGTGGCAGTTGTTTCAAATTGTCATGGCAATCATTCTCAAAACTCT
>NW_021210799.1:0-1104 GCF_002162155.2 Triticum dicoccoides | reverse complement strand
GAAGTTGACAAAGCCAAGATTGAAGCTATTGAGAGTTGGCCGCAGCCCAAAACGGTCACACAAGTGAGGAGTTTTCTTGGCCTCGCTGGATTCTATAGGCGTTTTGTGAGAGATTTCAGCACCATTGCTGCACCTCTCAACGAGCTTACAAAGAAGGATGTGCCTTTTGTTTGGGGTACCGCACAGGAAGAAGCCTTCACGGTATTGAAAGATAAGTTGACACATGCTCCTTTACTCCAACTTCCTGATTTTAATAAGACTTTTGAGCTTGAATGTGATGCTAGTGGAATTGGATTAGGAGGTGTGTTATTACAAGATGGCAAACCTGTTGCATACTTTTCTGAAAAATTGAGTGGGCCTAGTCTGAATTATTCTACTTATGATAAAGAATTATATGTTCTTGTTCGGACTTTAGAAACATGGCAACATTATTTATGGCCCAAAGAATTTGTTATACATTCTGATCATGAATCTTTGAAACATATTAAAAGTCAAGTAAAACTGAATCGTAGACATGCTAAATGGGTTGAATTCATTGAGACTTTCCCTTATGTCATTAAACACAAGAAGGGAAAAGAAAATGTTATTGCTGATGCATTGTCTCGTCGCTATACTATGCTTTCACAACTTGACTTCAAAAAATTTGGTTTGGAGACCATCAAAGATCAATATGTGCATGATGCTGATTTTAAAGATGTAATGCAGAATTGTAAAGAAGGAAGAATGTGGAACAAGTTTGTCGTTAACGATGGATTTGTGTTTCGTGCTAACAAGCTATGCATTCCAGCTAGCTCCGTTCGTCTTTTGTTGTTGCAGGAAGCGCATGGAGGAGGATTAATGGGACATTTTGGCGTGAAGAAGACGGAGGACGTACTTGCTACACATTTCTTTTGGCCAAAGATGAGACGGGATGTTGAGCGTTTTATTGCTCGATGCACTACATGTCAAAAAGCTAAGTCACGACTCAATCCTCATGGTTTATATATGCCTTTGCCTGTACCTAGTGTTCCTTGGGAGGATATATCTATGGACTTTGTTTTAGGTTTACCTCGAACAAAGAAGGGGAGGGATAGCATATTTGTTGTCGTGGATAGATTCTCGAAA
>NW_021210798.1:0-933 GCF_002162155.2 Triticum dicoccoides | reverse complement strand
GGGGGGCACACCCCGGAGACGCGTGCTGGGCGTTTGCAACCGCCTCAACACTTCCAGATTTGTGAGAGGCCGCCTACGCAAGATTTGACGGTATGCTAGCCCCCGGAGGTCGCCGGCCACAGTCGTAGACGTGCGAAGAGCAATCCGCGTAGAGGGAAGTGTTCAGATACTTCTCCATCACAAAAAATTATGAAAAATTACCATCAGTCCTATAGCACATGTGCCCACGTTGTGTAAAAAACTCATGATTTTATCGCCCTCCAAGTATTTAATAATATTCATGCTGCATCGTTACCGCAGAACGTCTACTACCGTTTCATTGCCGTCCGTGAGGGGGGCCACAACCCGGAGACGCGTGCCGCCTCTTCGGACACGCCACAACACCACCCCGCATGTATGAGGGCCCGGTACGGCGCTCCGGTGGCATCGCTACCCCACAGGGCCCCCATCCCGGCTAACCCTGTAGCGTTTGACCACGGGATCTAGCCCTTTGACTTTGCACGGACGGGCTTTGACCAGTGGACCTCTCCACCCGGTTTTGTTAGGTCGGCCCAGAGGAAAACTTTGGAGCAACATCCGGGCCAAACCCACAGCTACATCCACTCCGTGTAGACCCGACGCGTCCGTTTCCCCCCTCCAGGTGCCGGCGGCGGCGGCGTCCGTGAGGGGGGGGGGGCACACCCCGGAGACGCGTGCTGGGCGTTTGCAACCGCCTCAACACTTCTAGATTTGTGAGAGGCCGCCTACGCAAGATTTGACGGTATGCTAGCCCCCGGAGGCCGCCGGCCACAGTCGTAGACGTGCGAAGAGCAATCCGCGTAGAGGGAAGTGTTCAGATACTTCTCCATCACAAAAAATTATGAAAAATTACCATCAGTCCTATAGCACATGTGCCCATGTTGTGTAAAAAACTCATGATTTTATCGCGCTCCA
>NW_021210797.1:0-1680 GCF_002162155.2 Triticum dicoccoides | reverse complement strand
GGCGGGTACTGTAAATAGCTCACCACTAATTTCCATGTAACAGTGGCGGGTACCGTAAATAGCTCGCCACTACTTTCCATGTAACAGCGGCGAGAAGAACTAAGGACCCGTCACTGGTACACTCTTGCTAATTTCTGCATGGGCGAAAACAAATAGTGGCGGGCACTTAAATCATGCCCGCCACTAGTGTCTTGCTAAGTAGTGGTGTGCATTTTTTATAGAACGCCACAGGTATGTTTTGATCACACCCGCGCCCACCGGTTTCAAATTTTCTACGAGTTTTGTGTGGTGGGTCCTACTTCGCGCCCGCCACAGCTATATTTGGTCACCCTCCCACTTACATCTTAAATATTGCTTGGCGGATGCTATCTGTCGCCCGTCGCTGTCATGCCTGACCGTATCCAATCTACAGCTCCAAGTCCACACCCGGAACCAGCCAAACCCCATTACTGCAGGAATGCCTAGTAGTGGCGTGTGCATAAAGGCCAGCAGTGGTGGGTCAGGCTCCCAGGCCCGCCTGCCACCGACCTCCGCCACTTCTATAACCGCATTAGTGGTAGGCGCCTGCCCGCCACTAATCGATAGTCTGTAGTGGCCGGCGAACAGAATTTCACACCAGTGCTTTACTTCGTTGCAATGCCTGGTGTTCTTCAGCGCCCGCCAATGGTTATCAGTCAAACAAATTAAAAATTTCACAGCGACGACAACATTTATGCTGCCATGGTTGTGTTTTTCGTACAACACATATCAGCATACATTGACAAGAATAAAAGATGACGAAATTTTGCTGGATACATTAACCACTAGCTCTAATTGTTGTCAATCATTACTACAAATGGCCAAACTAAATATGCATAGCTATGTAGAACATGACTGACAATACAAACATCCACCAATTAATTAGTCCTGATAATGACAAAGGACTAGAACCTACTCCACCCTTTGAATAAATTGAAAAAAAAAAGAATGCCCCTTCATCTCCAAGGTGGATCATAGAGATCCACCGGTCTCCAATTTCTAGTGGGCGCTCATTCAATATTTTCCGCCATTCATGAATTTTCAGGCGTCCATCTTGTGGGTTTGCAGTCGAGTAGCTGCCATTGAAATTGCTTTTCTGATAGCAAATAATTGCCATCTCATCTGTCGTATCCATCGCTGCAGGCACAAGAACTCTTGGGAGCTACTGTTAGAATGACATAGTACCATAGTAAGCATTGTAGTTTATTTAAGATGGACTAGTGGCACAACAATAGTACAAAATCATACCGTGCATTTTTTATGAATGTTTGAATTGCTCAGCTTGTAGACTAGTGGCACATATGGTGTCGTATTTGGACCAGCTTCGTAAAGGCCCTTAAATAACTCAACATTGTTAACAAAGGAGACAAAATAATTCTTAACCTCCCAAGTAAGCTCGGATCCAGCAGTGTAATAGGTCTCGTCTACTATATTCTATATTTGACATCGAGATAGAAAATAAGATATAGATTTTTATTAAAATGTTAAGTTAGGAGTGAATAACAAATACTTTAAGATAGTTTACTTATCAAATGTTTTTAGGAAACTCACACGAAGGAAAAATAGGTCACATCTATGTTTGGGTCACCTGCGCCCCTCCGGTTCAAATTTTGCAAGAGTTTTGTGTGGCAGGTACAACTTCATGCCCGGCACAACTATATT
>NW_021210796.1:0-571 GCF_002162155.2 Triticum dicoccoides | reverse complement strand
ATGTAGAAAACAAAACAAAAAAAAAACTGGAATAAAAAAAAAAATAGCAACAATAAGTATTTTGTTGTAAGTAGAAACAAAATAAAATAAATAAAGCAAGAAAGAAAACGAAAAAAACAAAAAAAGTGTTTTCAAATTTGAAAAGTAATGGCACTAACAGAAAGTTTATAATTTTTCTAAAACTAAGGATTCAGGCCCGCAGAAGGCCCAATAGGCCCACAGCAGCATAGTGTGAGATTAGGCCCGAAAGCCTGCAGTTGAGAGGAGCTTGAGAGGGTGGGCGCAGCAGCGCTTATAAATCACTCTCGAGCCCTCTCAACTAGCGAGGTGGGACTAAACTTTGGCCGTGATGCGGGCAGCACAGGGGCCTTTTGTCCCGGTTGGTGGCACCAACCGGGACTAAAGGGGGGCATTGGTACCGGTTCCTGGCATCAACCGGGACCAATGCCCCACCTTTAGTCCCGGTTGGCGCCACCAACCGGGACCAAAGGCCGAAAAAAGGCCTTTGGTCCCAGTTGGTGGCACCAACCGGGACTAAAGGGGGCATTGGTCCCGATTGGTGCCACGAACC
>NW_021210795.1:0-1193 GCF_002162155.2 Triticum dicoccoides | reverse complement strand
TATTTTTTTAAAACTGAAAAGGCGGTCTACAGGGGGGGGGGGGTTTCTTGTAAGCCACCCTTTCTCCATGAATCTGTGTCGGATTCCCTGAGCTAGTTGGTTAAGCTAAACAACAACTTGGAGAGTTGGAAGATAAAAGCTTGTCTGACTTAGTTCATGTTAAGGGATAACTTTTGTGCGTGTGTGTGTGTTGAAGAAATATGATATCTCCATTGATTGGTCCTCGTGATTAGTTGTTGGATCTATTGCCTTGTCAAGACTTTCACTTGAGTATGGGCTATCATCAAGTCAAATCAGAACCAACGATTTTCGTAATGTTGTCTTACTCGTGGTTGATCCCTCGAGCATACACCATTACATCTTTTGGTCTGACCATTGCTATCACCGTGTTCACATGATGGTGGAAGTCCAGTAATATGGAAAATTCTGATGAGTTGTTGTTCAGCCCATCAGCAGCATTTTTGTCTCCCCATGATTCATGTTGAACATCAACCTTGTGTTGAAAACCTTGTAAGCAATGCCTTTGTGTTCCGTTCATGAAGCTTATGCTTGGATGAAAGAAGTGACTTTCTCCAAGTTCACGTGCATTAGGTGTAAGTTGCCGCCATGAATTTGAGAAAGGTTTGTTTTGTTTCCCTTGGAATCATCCCAAATCGGTCATGCATACGTACGAAGTATCCCAAACCTTTTTTTTGAATTTTTTGCCTCTAGATCTTGAAAGCCCCGTAACTTTTTTTGTGTTAGGTTTTTGGGGATTTTGAAAATGTTTAACAGGGTTCCCCCATTTAAATCGGATGTAACTTTTCAAGTAGATGATTTTTCATATATAAAACTTTTTAATCCGAGTTCGTATGCAAAAGTTATGCCCATTTTACAAATTTCCAGAGATATTTTGCAAATAAAGTAGAAATTTATATTTGTAAATTTTCCCAATAACTAGACCAAATATGACATGGCAAACTTATTTTCTTTTATTTTTTTGACATTTCTATCATTTTTTTTATTTTTTTTTAAATTGAAAAGGCGGTCCACAAGGGGGGGGGGGGTTCTTGTAAGCCACCCTTTCTCCATGAATCTGTGTCGGATTCCCTGAGCTAGTTGGTTAAGCTAAACGACAACTTGGAGAGTTGGAAGATAAAAGCTTGTCTGACTTAGTTCATGTTAAGGGATATCTTTTGTGCATGTGTGTGTGT
>NW_021210794.1:0-1480 GCF_002162155.2 Triticum dicoccoides | reverse complement strand
GATCCAAACATGCATATGGCACAGGATCAGAACGACGACGACGACGACGATGATACATTTGGCAATGTCGATCAGTACTTTGCCGAGCATGGGTACGATGGCGACTTCATGGGGCCTCCTTCTCAAGAACCAAACCCAACAAAAGACGTGTGCGATCTAGCTCGTACCGCGGAGAAGCCAAGTTGCAACAGGCGTCGTCTGGCGTTCAGCTCTCAGGAGACGCCTCCAGCTGCCGACTTCACCGAGCCTCAGATAGGCGAGGTGCGAAATATTATCAGCCCCAACACACTCAAGAAGGCGGTCTGTGAGCAGAACTCGGTCCCATTACAGGAGAAGAAGAAGGCACGCAAAAGAAAGACTAAGAAGGGTGCGAGCCAGCCGGCACCGAGTACGATCCGTGCTCAGGACGGGCCACCTTCACCGCAGGATATCTCGAGGAGGGTGCATGTGGCGGGTAGGGCGATGCTGCCGACAAATATGCTCAATGCTGCAACCGGTGCTATGCGGAGTCTGCATGACAGTGTTCTTGCTTTGGAGAAGCGGCGTCTCAGAGAGAAGGATGTGGCATACCTGGTTTTCGCGGCCAAGGTGCCAGAGGGCAAGGGCTTTGTGGATAACTCCATCGGGCGTACGATCGTCCTGCGTTTTGATGATATCCACGCTATGTTGAACCTTCATCCGCTGCACTACACCTTCGTTCGGCTATTTTCGCTGAGTATGGAGATGCGGATCATTCGCGACAAGACCCCGGACATCGTGATAGTCGACCCTTTCTACATGCGTGCCAAGATCTTGGGCAGCGCTGGGGACCGGCAAGTCGCGAGTTCTTACCTCGAAGGCGTCATTCTGTCAAACCAAGATAAGGATAACTTCCTCGTGCCTTACTTTCCCGAGTAAGTCCTCCCCTCAACCGGCCCGTAACATATGAATTCTTACATTTCGATCGTTTTTCTTTTAACATTCCGTGTTTTCTGCAGTGACACACGTTGCACGCTCATCCTCCTAAGCCCCAAATATTCCATGGCCACGTATTTTGACCCGGACCGTCAGTCGAACGTAGACTACACAAATGTCAAGAAGGTTCTTGATGATGTTCTCCCCGGCTACGCCCAATCTGGAGGCACCTTCACCAGGCCTATTCGTAAGTACGGCAAGCACGTGTTCTCCCACAATACGATGTTCTGCTGCGTCAAGCAGCCGCCTGGCGGTCAGAAGGGTGCCTACTACGCCATCCATCACATGCGGGCGATCGTACGGGACCATCATCAACTTCTGCTACCGAGTAAACTCAAAGATTGGGCCGCGAGCGTGTCGGCAATCCAGGACGCGGACCTCCGACAAGAATTCTTTCGCATCCAGTCGGAGTTTGCGGAAATCATCCATCAAGATGTCCTTCGTACCTCGGGGCAGTTCTACCTCAGAAATCAACCGTCCAACAGTGACATCGACACAATGCTACAAATGCAGGATGACAACGCCC
>NW_021210793.1:0-497 GCF_002162155.2 Triticum dicoccoides | reverse complement strand
GCCCCTGCGGCTCCGACCCCGGTGCCCGTCGCCCCGGACCTGGCCGCTTCGGCCCCGGCGCCCGCCGCTCCGGTCCCTGCTGCTCCGGCACCGGCTCCGGCCCCGGCGTCGACCGCTCCGGCCCCTGCGGCTCCGACCCCGACGCCCGCCGCTCTGGCCCCGGCCGCCCCGGACCTGGTCGCTCCAGCCCCTGCGGCTCCGACCCCGGCGCCCACCGCTCTGGCCTCGGGTGCCCCGGCTTGGGTGAAGGTTGGGAGATGGCGCCGCCCGAGCCTGGAGAAGGTGGCTGCTCCCCCTCCCAGGAAGGATGTTGGACTGCCTCGCACTTTCAAGCATAGGACTTTCGGCCTCTGCTTTCGGTGCTTGGCGTCGGACCACTTCGTCGCGGGCTGCCGCGGCCCTGTCCGGTGCTTGGGATGTGGCCACTCCGGCCATCGCGAGCGGGAGTGCTTGGCACGGCATCCTGCCGGTTCAGAACCTCGTCGTCCCCCCCCCCC
>NW_021210792.1:0-1618 GCF_002162155.2 Triticum dicoccoides | reverse complement strand
TGATGGTTACAAGTAGGTCGCTGTTAAATTCAGGAACTCCCAAGTCTGTGATTTATGCTCAAATGCTGCCTAAGGTGGATAAGAAGACCCGAAAACTACATCGTTGTTTGCTAGGAAACCACCGTAGATTTCTATGAAGAACAAAAGAATGTTATGCATGCTAGCATGAAGAAAGGATTATATTTGTGTACAGAAAAGGACTGCAGCCAAAAATGAAGTTGAAAACGTAGTTCCCATTCATTTGTCCAAACTATGGTATAGGAGAAGCAATACACTCTTAGTTCATATAGTATGTAGTATATCCCTGAGAAATTATATTAAGTACTTACTACCAAAGAGGTATGGAGTACGTATACTAGAGTAGTATATAGTATATAGACAAGAAGTAGTATGGAGTATATACATACGGGTAGTATGAAGTATGTATTGCTGGGTTGTTGGTTTTTGGGTAGCCAGACAGTCATGTCGCCTGAGGTGGTGTTGAGTATGTAGAAGAAAATTGTATTGAATATTAACAAAACAGAGTATGTAAGTATTGAAAATCCGCGACGACTACGCTCACTGTAATCTTGCTCATTCAATTGTGTCGGGATTCCATCTGCTATATTAGCTTTGTACATGTTGGGTGATTTTTGCTGTGTATATATAGCTCTCCAGCAATGTCGGTATTAAATGATGTATAGTGTCGTTCCTGTTCTGACTTCTGACATAGGGTGCATGCATCGTACTCGACTGCTATGCCCAACAACCACAACTTCAATTGAATGCATCACGCTCCTCAACCTCCCACCTACTCCTCTTCTCCATAGACGGTGGTTGAACAATCAAGAGTTCAAGCTCCCTGCAGTGAATTGAATTCATGATTTTTCGTGGAAAAGACTCTACCATTTTCATTTTCATGATTCATTGCAGCGTCTCCATGTGCTCCTCGTCCGCCTCCATGTATGTATGGACTATATACACAAGAATATTATGGAATACGAAAACACGCTGATATTTAGAAATGTCCATAGCTAACCTGATGCAGTCCCCCATCTCAGATTTTTAAGCTCATCTCGAGGAACGAGGCAACAAATATAGTACTATTATGTAAGCGTTTTTATCTATTCGTGTAAGCGTATGGTAACAGCCTGACAACGAAATAAATGATGTCTCATTCTCACGTCTCAGAATTGAAGCATGCGGCCACGTTCACCGGATCATGACCGATAAATTGCAACATCCATTAAATATCTATTCATGTGCATGCACTCATGAGCCGCAGCAGCTACAAGTGCAACCCTTGCAAACGATGGTGCCTCCGCGGTTGATGCCTGCCACTCATGGACGCCGGAGAAACCATTAGTCAACAAGAAACTCCAATGACAAAGGACAAAAAATTAAAAGAACACTGATTGATGACATTGGTGTATATGCATGCATCCACGCATACCTAACTCCATCCCCAGATGTTGTAGTCTGAAGGATCTGGATCATCAGAGAAGCCAATTAGCGAAAAACAACTATGGTGAAGGCTTGAGAAACCCGATTACTTGAACACCGACACCCGTTATAAGTGGCAGCCAGTGGACTTAAACACCGCCAACCCTTAATCAGCGGCAGCCAGGGGAGCAACGAT
>NW_021210791.1:0-1308 GCF_002162155.2 Triticum dicoccoides | reverse complement strand
AGTATCCTGTCACAATGCACGATAAAATGGGAGCTAGATGAGATCAAGATCAAAGCACTATAAAAAATGAAGCCATAGACAGGATGGGGCAAAACAATATGCATCTGAGGAAATCAACTGATAAATCTGCAACCAGCTACAGGAGTATTATACTACACCCTAGTAAGACAGATAGTTTAAGAATAGATGGTTACAAATTTTAAACAGGAGACTGATTAAGAGATTAGGCAAATCACGGATAAAACCAAATAAAGTACGGAGACCACCAAGATTTTTTCTTTGGGCTGACAAGGTTACGGAGAAGTGAAGTCCTCCCTTCTAGGTGACATTTGCGGTTTGTCTGCCTAAAATATGTAGATGGAAATGGTTTATGAAACATGTTTTGAAATTGAGAAAGAACAATTAGATTGCTGATATGGGTGAGGAATCAAGTCCGCACCAATTGGATGTCCTGTGTGGTGACCAGTATAAAGAGTCACTAAATACTGCAAATGGATAGTGCGAAATACACAGGGTCCCATGTGGGGTACAATAGGTTATGCTCCAAAGACGATGCAAATCAAACGGATGCAGTACCTCATATTTGAGGTTAGAACAGTCTACTAATACAGTAATAGCCGTCGATCGCCATCAATTGTTTTTTTACGTCCTGGCTACATGGAATTGTATCAGGCGATACACTCTGTTTAGGACTTTTGTTATTCAAGACAGCAAAAAGAAAGTGTACTCTCACTATATTGCCTAGTCAGACAGAAGTGCACAATCATCAGTACATAAAGGCGCATGAATAGTCGATGTGAATGACACAATAACCAGAGTTAATTTCTGGTGAAGTCTGATCATCTTTGGCATATTTAGTAAAAATCAAAATCCAATCAACGTAAAAGCAACATCACACAATACTCCTCTTTCAGGAACATACGCCAAAAACACTTATACCAGTAAAATCCGCAGCTTCGGACAGACAGGGAGAAGCTAGGTAAATTGATACCTCTCTGCAGTGGCTCATATTTGAGGTTAGAACAGTCTATTAACACAGCAGGAGCGATCGATTGCCATCAATTGGTTTTTTATGTCTTCGAACCATGGAATTGTATCACGTGATACACTCTTTTAGGACATCTATTATTTGAAGCAGCAAAAAGAAAGTGTGCTCTCACTTCTATATGGCTGAGTCAGTCTCAAGTGCACAATCATCAGTACATAAATGCACCTGAATAATAGGTGAATGATACAACAGCCAGAGTTAATTTCTGGCGAATGATACTTAGCAAAATCAAAATTCAATCGCCGCAGATCCAACAAACA
>NW_021210790.1:0-1186 GCF_002162155.2 Triticum dicoccoides | reverse complement strand
CAGGTGTCGTCGGGCAGTGCCATGCAGACCGTGTTGTGGCGGCGCTTGCCCTTGAGCAGCACCATGTCGCCTTTGAATATGGAGAGCTTCTCCATGGTGGTCGGGTGGAGGGTGCACACGGAGTTGTCGTCGTTGGTGGCGGCCTCCTCCACCACCAGCCGGTTCGCCGCCTTCGACGCCATCGCGTTCAACTCTCGTTGGTCGACTTGCTGCGTCTCTCGTGTATTGCTCCTCTCGTTGGATGTGGAGGGCTAGTTTGCGTTCGTGTTGCGGTGAAGAGGGTACCTGGGGGTCAGCCCTCCTTTTGAAGGCCCGTCCTGAAGAAATCGACTCGGGTTGGAAGGCCCGTACGTTCCGAGTCGAGATCGTTCGCCTCATATTCGTCCACGTGTAGCTGCAAAGTAACGCTGAGACCATCAGCCTTCACCGGTTCACCCGTTGGGCCCGTCCCTGGCGGCGACCGGAGTTTCTTCTTTTCTTCTCCCTCTGCCAAATTGATGTGAGCTTTTGTGTCCTCAGTTCATCTCCGCCTGAGTCCAGGATGGTGTCCACTGCAATGTACGGCCGGAGGCGCCAGCGACCTCAGGCGCCCTTCACTCGGCGGTGACCGACGCTTATTCTTCATCTCCCTCCATCAACATTATGTGTGTTCATGTCCTTCATGTTCTCTCCCAATCGGTCTGTTTTTATTTTTCTGCCTAAATGCTATCTACACATTTACGTGTTGCGGCAGTGGGAAGATGGAGCCTGGCCGAGGGGGAAGATAGATGAAGTATGCTGCTAAAGTGGTTCCCCCACTGTAAGATCCGTTATCCCCCTTTTGATTCTCATCCCCAATTTCATTCCGCGCGGTTCGTGTTTGTCATACTGGATTTCATTTTTTCTAACTAAAGGAGTGTGCCGTACTGGATGATGTTAAGTATATATGTTGTGTTTGTCTTGTATAGGCCCAGGCCCATAGTCTAGAGTGAAGTATGTTGTGTTTGTCTTGTACAGGCCCAGGCCCATAGTCTAGAGTGAAGTATATTGTGTTTGTCTTGTACATGCCCAGGCCCATAGTCTAGAGTGAGGCCCAGGCCCATGTAACCTTGTATATCTCTCTCTCCTCCTCAATACAGAAAACTGTTCGGTCATTCTCTCTTCCTCACGTTTTCTAACATGGTATCAGACCAGGACCAAACCCTAG
>NW_021210789.1:0-769 GCF_002162155.2 Triticum dicoccoides | reverse complement strand
TCTTTCATTGGATCGTAGGTGGGCTCACCCCCATCAGCTGCTGCATTTCCATCCATGGTGCTACACTTCTACTACCTGCAGCAAACAACCAAACACAAAGGAATATTAGCATAACTGATAAAAGGGCTGCCATGGCATATGAAAAGGCTGCTGTGGCAGCAACTAAACTACTCTACTCATGCAGATGTAGCAAACAGCGACAATCAACTAGCCATTAAACTAATCAGCATTCAACTAGTCATTAAACTAATCCATTGTTGAGCACAACACATCATGCATCAGTATTCAACTAGCCTTTATTCTAATCCACCCAACAGGCCAACAGCATGCATTATTTTATTCAACCAAGGAGCATCCACTAAGGCACTAACCCCACTATCATTAAACTAATCACTAACATATGCCTGGCCACTAAGGCACTAACCACTATAAGAGACAAGTGAGCAACCACCAACCAGCTAGCACAAAACAGTCCAGCAAAGAAGAAAGAGAGCAGAGGAGGGTGTGGGAGAAGGGAGAGGGAGGTATACCTTACTGTTGCTCTTGCTTGTTGTTGCTGTACTGCAGAGGAGGAGTTGCTGGACAGGAGGATGAGGAGGAGCTGCTGGACAGGAGGATGAGGAGGAGCTGCTGGACAGGAGGAAGAGGAGGAGGAGCTGCTGGACAGGAGGAAGAGGAGGAGCTGCTGGAGAGGAGGAACCGTTGGAGAGGAGGGGGAGGAGCTGTTGGAGAGGAGGAGGAACCAGATCTGCTGGAGAGGAGCCACTGA
>NW_021210788.1:0-1360 GCF_002162155.2 Triticum dicoccoides | reverse complement strand
TGAGCTGTGAAACGATTCCACATTTCTTTAAGTGTGTACCAAATTCGTGACTTAAGTATTCTCCTCCACGATCTGATCGTAAGAATTTTATCTTTCGGTCATGTTGATTCTCCACCTCATTCTGAAATTCCTTGAACTTTTCAAAGGTCTCAGACTTGTGTTTCATTAAGTAGACATACCCATATCTACTCAAGTCATCTGTGAGAGTGAGAACATAACGATATCCTCCGCGAGCCTCAACGCTCATTGGACCGCACACATCGGTATGTATGATTTCCAACAAGTTGGTTGCTCGCTCCATTGTTCCGGAGAACGGAGTCTTGGTCATTTTTCCCAAGAGGCATGGTTCGCACGTGTCAAACGATTCATAATCAAGAGACTCTAAAAGTCCATCGGCATGGAGCTTCTTCATGCGCTTGACACCAATGTGACCAAGGCGGCAGTGCCACAAGTATGTGGGACTATCGTTATCAACTTTAAATCTTTTGGCATCTACACTATGAATATGTGTAATATTACGCTCGAGATTCATTAAGAATAAACCATTGACCATCGGAGCATGACCATAAAACATATCTCTCATATAAATCGAACAACCATTATTCTTAGACTTAAATGAGTAGCCATCTCGTATTAAACGAGATCCTGATACAATGTTCATGCTCAAACTTGGCACTAAATAACAATTATTAAGGTTCAAAACTAATCCCGTAGGTAAATGTAGAGGCAGCGTGCCGACGGCGATCACATCGACTCTGGAACCATTCCCGACGCGCATCGTCACCTCGTCCTTTGCCAGTCTCCGTTTATTCCGCAGCTCCTGCTGTGAGTTACAAATATGAGAAACGGCACCGGTATCAAATACCCAGGAGTTACTATGATTACTGGTAAGGTACACATCAATCACATGTATATCAAATATACCTTTGGTGTTGCCGGCCTTCTTATCCGCTAAGTATTTGGGGCAGTTCCGCTTCCAGTGACCCTTCCCCTTGCAATAAAAGCACTCAGTCTCAGGCTTGGGTCCATTCTTTGACTTCTTCCCGGTAACTGGCTTACCAGGCGCGGCAACATCTTTGCCATCCTTCTTGAAGTTCTTCTTACCCTTGCCCTTCTTGAACTTAGTGGTCTTATTGACCATCAACACTTGATGTTCTTTCTTGATTTCAGCCTCTGCTGACTTCAGCATCGAGAACACTTCAGGAATGGTCTTTTCCATTCCCTGCATGTTGTAGTTCATCACAAAGCTCTTGTAGCTTGGTGGGAGCGACTGGAGGATTCTGTCAATGACCGCCTCATCTGGGAGGTTAATGTTCAGCTGGGTCATACGGTTGTGCAACCCAGACATCTTCAGGATGTG
>NW_021210787.1:0-738 GCF_002162155.2 Triticum dicoccoides | reverse complement strand
GAGGGCGAGGTCGACGGCGGGCGGCGTCGAGGGCGAGGGCGGCAGGCCTTCGGCGCGGCAGAGAACGAGCGGAGAAATGGAGGCGACGGGTCGGGCGGTTGTATTTATAGCCCCCCCTTTAGTCGCGGTTGGGGAGGCGACCCGCGACTAAAGGGCCTTTAGTCGCGGTTGGGGAGGCGACCCGCGACTAAAGGGTAACCTTTAGTCGCGGTTGGGGAGGCGACCCGCGACTAAAGGACTTTTTTTGGCGGGTTTTTCGTTCCCGCGCGCAACCACCTTTAGTCGCGGTTGGGCAGGCCAACCGCGACTAAATCTTAAAAATACAAATAATATATCGAAAAATTAAGAAAAATAAAACTAATTCAATTCAATATGTTAAAAATACAAATAATATATCAAAAAATTAAGAAAAATAGAACTAATTCAATTCAATATGTTAAAAATACAAATAATATATCAAAAAATTCAGAAAAAAAAACTAATTCAATTCAAAATGTTAAAAATACAAATAATATATCAAAAAATTCAGAAAAATAAAACTAATTCAATTCAAAATGTTAAAAATACAAATAATATATCAAAAAATTCAGAAAAATAAAACTAATTCAATTCAAAATAATATACCAGAGGCCGGTCGTCGGCTATGGTGGTACGGCCGGACTCTGCAGAGCGTCATGGACTACATCACTCCAAATTTCATGTATCATTCGAAAATGGACACCAAACACATCACGGGTA
>NW_021210786.1:0-958 GCF_002162155.2 Triticum dicoccoides | reverse complement strand
AAGAGGGAAAGAGGGGGAAACGGTGGCGGAGCTCACAGGGGTTGCGACGGTGGCCTCGGGGAGCTCGGGGAGGCGTCGGAGGCGGCGAATCGACAGCGGTGAGCTTCGGTGGCCGGCGACGGAACGGCGATGGTGGCGGCGTTGCAGGGCTTCCGGAGGGCCGTGGGTCGGTGGAGAGGGAAGAGGGGGTCGAGGCGGAGCCTCTGGGCTAGTCGGGGAAGCGAGGGAGGCCCGGTGGCCGTGGTTATGGCGAGCGGCGTCGGCGGCTGCGCTCTGCTTCGGGAGAGGGGGCGAGGGAGGCGAAGCAGGGAGAGAGGGAAGAGGTGCACGGGAGAGTGAGGGGGGTCAGGGGGATCGGGACGGCCTGCGGAAGTCGTCCACGCGGCCAGGAGCTCGTCGGCAAGCAGGAGGTGGCCGCGCGGCCGTGCGTGTGCGAGCACGCAGCAGCTTCGGGGCGAGGGGAGGAAGACGATGGAGGGCTGCAGTGGTGGGCTGGGCCGGCTGGGGGAGCTGGGCCAGGTAAGTGGCGCCAGGTAGGTGGCCCAGGTGGCCTTCTCTCCCTTTCTCTGTTTTATTTTTTTCTTCTGTTTTGTTTTATTTAATTTATTTTGCCACTGTTTTGAATTTTAAAATAATTCAAACAATGCCAAAAACTCCTCTGAATATTTTATATTGCTAGATGGACTTTTCCAAAAGCTTATAAAATATTTCAGGGGTATTTGAAATTATATTCTAATTATATGAATATAATTCAAATTCAAATAGTTAATGAATTAAATCCAAAGTCCCAAAAATAATTCCTTAAAAATGTTCAGTATTTTGGTTGGGACCAGAACCCTTACCAAAAATTATCAAACATTTAAGAAGAGTATTTTGGAGCAATGAATGAGATTTCTAGGGTTTTTGCCCCTCTTTTATTTAAGTTTTTGAGGCTTCCAATTTCCCTCAGTTCAAATTT
>NW_021210785.1:0-1757 GCF_002162155.2 Triticum dicoccoides | reverse complement strand
CAAAGAAGAAGAGGACGATGACAACTATGTGCCCCCTGAATACGGTGATGCTGCAACGGGGGGAGCTGCTGAAGATCAAGAGGAACCAGACGATGTGCCTGATGATGCTGCAACGGAGGAAGCTGCTAAACATCAAGAGGAACCAGACGATGTGCCCGATGATGATCTCTGCCGGGTCATTATCGATGCAAGGACGCAATGCAAAAGTCAAAAGGAGAAGCTGAAGTTCGATCGCATGTTAGAGGATCACAAAAAAGGGTTGTACCCCAATTGCGAAGATGGCAACACAAAGCTGGGTACCGTACTAGAATTGCTGCAGCGGAAGGCAGAGAATATTGTGCCTGACAAAGGATTTGAGAAGCTACTGAAAATATTGAAGAAGAAGCTTCCAAAGCATAATGAATTGCCCGACAGTACATACGCAGCAAAGAAGGTCGTATGCCCTCTAGGATTGGAGGTGTAGAAGATACATGCATGCCCTAATGACTGCATCCTCTACCGCGGTGCGTACGAGGATTTGAACGCATGCTCGGTATGCGGTGCATTGCGGTATAAGATCAGACGAGATGACCCTGGTGATGTTGACGGCGAGCCCCGCAGGAAGAGAGTTCCTGCGAAGGTGATGTGGTATGCTCCTATAATTAATACCACGGTTGAAACGACTATTCAGAAACAAAGAGCATGCCAAGTTGATGCGATGGCACAGTGAGGACCGTAAGAAAGACGGGAAGTTGAGAGCACCCGCTGACGGGTCGCAATGGAGAAAAATCGAGAGAGAGTACTGGGCTGAGTTTGCACGTGACCCAAGGAACGTATGGTTTGATTTAAGCACGGATGGCATTAATCCTTTCGGGGAGCAGAGCAGCAATCACAGCACCTGGCTCGTGACTCTATGTATGTATAACCTTCCTCCTTGGATGTGCATGAAGAGGAAGTTCATTATGATGCTAGTTCTCATCCAAGGCCCTAAGAAACCCGGCAACGACATTGATGTGTACCTAAGGCCATTAGTTGAAGAACTTTTACAGCTATGGAATGGAAACGGTGTACGTGCTGTTTGTAACCATAAATGATTGGCCCGCTCTCAGTAACCTTTCAGGACAGACAAACAAGGGATACCACGCATGCACACACTTTTAGCTGACACCGCAAGTATATACCTGGGAAGCTGCAGGAAGAATGTGTACCTGGACCATCGTCGATTTCTTCCGACCAACCATCAATGTCGAAAGAAAGGCAAGCATTTCAAAGGCGAGGCAGATCACCGGAAGAAGCCCGCCATGCATACCGGTGATCATGTACTTGCTATGGTCAATGATTTACACGTAATCTTTGGAAAGGGTCCTGGCGGACTAGCTGTTCCGAGTGACGCTGAAGGACACACACCCATGTGGAAGAAGAAATCTATATTTTGGGACCTACCCTACTGGAAAGACCTAGAGGTCCGCTCTTCGATCGACGTGATACACGTGATGAAAAACCTTTGTGTGAACCTACTAGGCTTCTTGGGCGTGTAGGGGAAGACAAAAGATACAGCTAAGGCATGGGAGGACCTGCAACGTTTACACGAAAAAGACGGCATGCCTCCAAAGCAGTATGAAGGTCCTGCCAGCTACACTCTTACCAAAGAAGAGAAGGAAATCTTCTTTGAATGCCTGCTTAGTATGAAGGTCCCGACTGGCTTCTCGTCGAATATAAAGGGAATAATAAATATGGCAGAGAAAAAGTTTCAGAACCTAAAGTCTCATGACTGACAC
>NW_021210784.1:0-1353 GCF_002162155.2 Triticum dicoccoides | reverse complement strand
GGTAACTTACCACAAAGCGGATAGTTGGCGCCAATTCATACCTTCTACCATCTCTAATAAGCGTGTTGTACTCCATATTGGCCATCCGATCAAAACCTGGATTGGGTTCATGTAATACGTCCCCTGGCTGAAATGCGGGCGCGTTAAGTTGAGTACGGGCAACGGAACGAAACCACACAAGATAATTGTTGAATGCTTCCGTATCAAAAGGCCGTGGGGGAGGCTTAGAAGTCGGTTGATGCAATGAAAGCTCAATCTTATTGAACTTGTGCTTGAACTCCTGGATATACATGTCATGCTCTCGATCCCATTTTTTTATACTCTTCTGCTTCATCTTGTCAAGACTGCATAGCATTTGACAATTGCATTTGTGTTACTATCTTGAAAACAATGGAGAAAGCATTTGAAGTGCTAAGCACTTACCTATGCAAATGTAGCGAGGTGTCTTTGTACTTCGGCGGGGTCTCTTGAAATAAGCCAAACTGTGTCATAACTCGTTGTGGTTGATAAAACTCAACAACATAATAACAAATCAACGAGCAACACATCTGCCATAAGTGTGCTTCCTGTAGACACTTTGGGTTAAGTCTGAAACTAATAAAACCAGCTCCCCTACCAATATTGCCCTCCGTTCCGTACGATTCCCAGGTAACCTATAAACAAAGATTAAGAAAAAACTACATTGTTAATATGATTTTTGGAAAACCGAACAAACTGAAAAGACAAAGCAAGAGGCTACTAAGATAACCTGCTCCGGGGTCATGATGTCAAGCTCGTTGCGGTAGTGCAAATACATGGTCTTTGAACTGCCAAAAAAACCTTCAACCTTGTCCCACTTATACGCCCATGTAGGCATACGGTCCGGGTCATGATGATCATCCCACCGGTCGTAACCCTTTGGTGTCGACCGCCCCACTGGCAAGTGCTCCCAACTCCAGATCGATAATAGAAGCATCGGACCACCGATGTTGGCTTCCTTTGACTCTACAACGTTTCTTGGATTCGCACCCCTACGGCACGCCTCGTCCAGCTACACATAAACAAGAAATATGTCATTAAAAACTAGAGAAAATTTCTACATGGTGAACACAATATTATAAGCAAAACTACTTACCTGACGATACAAATAAGCCAACGCCGCCGTACCCCAACTGAGTCCATGCTCCCACCCAGCAAATAGCTTAAGCCATATAAAGGAAGCGTTCACGCCAGTGCCATCAAAGAAAAGAGTCCGGCTGACTACATACCACAAGTATGCCCTGGTATACTGCTACACTGTTTCATCGTCCACATCAGCCGGGCATTCCCCAAAGTGTTCAGCAATCCAATGATAACTTGCACCGGCGGACTTCC
>NW_021210783.1:106552-107344 GCF_002162155.2 Triticum dicoccoides | reverse complement strand
GAAGAAGAGGAAGAAGAAGAGGAGGAAGAAGAAGAAGAAGAGGAAGAAGATGAAGAAGAAAAAGAAGAAGAAGAAGAAGAGGAGGAGGAGGAGGAGTAGGAAGAAGAAGAAGAAGAAGAAGAAGAAGAAGAAGAAGAAGAAGAAGAAGAAGAAGAAGAAGAAGAAGAAGAAGAAGAGGAGGAAACTACTCAGAAATAAATAGAAGAAAATAAATAATGCAGAAAAGGAAAAAAATTATATAAAGCAAAAATATTCACAAAGAAACTGAATACAGCAGAAAAGAAATAACTATATAAACAAATTACTCAAAAATAAATAGATGAAAATAAATACTATTCAGAAATAAATAGAAGAAAAGAATAAAGCAGCGCGCCCTAATTAGGCCCAGAAGCCTGCTATATAGAGGAGTTCGAAAGGGCAGCCACGGTTGGGTTTATAAACCAGTGCGGCTGCCCTTCGCTCGGCGAGGTGGGACTAAACGTAGCGCATAGTGGGTGGCAGCGCACGGGCATTAGTACCGGTTGGAGGCTCCAACCGGTACTAATGTGTTGCCCTTTAGTACCGGTTGGAGCCACCAACCGGTACTAAAGGCCCACGTTTCCCGCCGCTTGGGCTGGCAAAAATTGGCCTTTAGTACCGGTTGGTGGCTCCAACCGGTACTAAAGGCTCCCCCTATATATACTCCACGTACGAAAAATCAGTTATCGTCGCCACTTCGTTCCACTTCTCGCGCGAGACATCTATCTAGTAGACGCCGCCGCCGCCGCGACACCGTGCCGTCGCCCTCGCTGC
>NW_021210783.1:103938-105728 GCF_002162155.2 Triticum dicoccoides | reverse complement strand
TGTTTAGTTGAACTAGTTGAATTAATATATAGAACTAGTTTATTTTTAGTAAATGCTTACTTTGAACTAGTTGAATTAATATAACTAGTTTATTTTTAGTAAATGTTTAGTTGAACTAGTTGAATTAATATATAGAACTAGTTTATTTTTAGTAAATGCTTACTTTGAACTAGTTGAATTAATATAACTAGTTTATTTTTAGTAAATGTTTAGTTGAACTAGTTGAATTAATATATAGAACTAGTTTATTTTTAGTAAATGCTTAGTTGAACTAATTGAATTAATATAACTAGTTTATTTTTAGTAATGCTTAGTTGAATTAATAGAAGTAGTTGAATTAATTGAATTAGTAAGTGTTTAATGTTTTGCCTAATATGAACACAGGAAATGTCGTCTGACGACGGAAAAAATTTCATTATGTGCGAATACTGTGAAGACCAGCGCGGCCAGTGCGACAGAAATTTTCTTGTTGATGGTAGGCGATTCAGCATCAAGCTGGATGAGACTTTCGAATTCGATACAATAAGTCACAACGACAAGTCTGTTTTCGTAATTAAGCAGGACTTATATATGCTTCATTTGCCTGACTTATAATTTTTAATTTTCACTATTCTACTAGCGCATCCCCTGCCATGCAAGAATTTTTGTCTTGGATAAGATAGGTTTCAAATATATGGAAACTATGGAGGTAAAGAGAGCTTACCTGAAAACTGAGCATGATGGTTATACTTTCAACGTCAAAGTATACAATGCACACACGTACACCTATTTTGAATGCAAAACTTGGCAAGCACTATGCAAGGCTTATGCATTTGAGCCTGGTATGGTTATCACCTTTGATATTCGTCCAGAAGATGATATTGAAGGTAATAGAGACATATGGGTCGATGTGCAGACGGCTCCAGTTCTACCATTATGTGAGTTCTTCTCAACTATATTTTTGTCTTTGATATTGCTTATTCAAAAATAACTGACAACTAATTTCTATTGACAGCTTATCTCCATTCAACCAAACATGTCCGGCGCTTGGTAGACAGGACCTACTACTGTCCCGGCGTTGAACTAAACTGCGAGGAGATAAGTCATTATGTTTCATGGCTTGAGGATCTTCATACTGTCAAGACAAATTTTCTTCCTGCACTTAGAAATGTTAGTACTCAAAACGTGCGACCAATAGTGATGGTATTGAACTACGGTCACATCTATTTAGGAATGATGGTAAGATATTTACTATTTGTCCTCTGTGCATATTTTGCATAGATATTTTTTTTGCTAAACTTTCATTGCTAAGTATATTAATTAAGTACTATACGATGTTCTTCAACAGGGACTCCCGATGACAGTTGTGCCTCAGGGGATCGAGACTAAAGGTCAGATGTCAATTGTTACCTTACGGCCAAGATATCCTGCATTGCACATGAATGCGTTCAAGATTTTTAGAAGCGATGAATGCTTAATAGTGAAAGATTGGAGGAAAATTTTTAATGATCGCAGAGAAGTACTAGGGGGCAGCAATGAGAAGCGCAGCCCATGATTAGGAGACAGGTTCATCGACATGCTCCGGTATGATCAATCAGGAGAGCTATACATGTTCTATGCTATTTTACCAGAGAGAGAGTAGCTAGCAGGAGTGATTTAGCTAGTTCTTCATGCTGCTCTTAATTAGTACTTGTCCTTTCATGTCCGTGTTCTTCGTTCTGAACTTAAGTGATTTGCTTTTGTGGTGTTATATATGAACGCTTATATCATGACAATCATGTTGAACTCGATGATTGGTTCTACTAGAAATT
>NW_021210783.1:91766-103648 GCF_002162155.2 Triticum dicoccoides | reverse complement strand
TATATATATATATATATATATATATATATATATATATATATATATATATATATATATATATATATATATGTATATATGCATAACGTGTACAATGTGTAGTATCGTAAAATACCAGCAAACGAAAAAGCATTAAAATGGAAACACAAAATTAAATGAAAAAGAAATCATAAAACTAAAAACCCCCCAAACCTTATAGTACCGGTTGGTCTTACCAACCGGTACTAAAGGGCTCCAGGCCCCCGGAGCTGGCTCGTGCCACGTGGTTGCCCTTTAGCACCGGTTCGTGCTGAACCGGTACTAAAGGGGGGAGGGGGCCTTTAGTGACCACAATTTAGTGTCGGTTATGTAAGCGGCACTAAAGGGCCTTACGAACCGGTGCTATTGCCCGGTTCTGCACTAGTGGGGAGCGACGACGCACCGACGAGGACCTAAACAACCACCATCTAGGTCGGGAGGGGATGAGAGAAGTGAGAGGGGTGGGAGGAGGTCCAAACCTACCTATTTAGGATCATGAGGGGGCTGGGAGGGGTTACGGTCCAAATAATTGGGCTTTGTTTGCCAACAAGTTAACGGGCCAGCAACGATTAATCGGCCCGGCAACTAATTAATTGGTCTGACAACGCATTTAATCGGCGTGGCAAGTTAACGCGACGAATATGTGCTATTTGATTCGGCCACCTACGAGTAGCGATTAATTGGCCCGTTAATTGATTAATCGGATGAATTCTTGAAAAGTGTGTGAGACATGGAGACAACGTCCTCATGTGGAAAGATCTTTGGACATGAGAAATTCTAGCGGACTCACATCCAAGGGCGGTCTCATTTGCTCATGATGAAGACATCTCGGTTCGGGCTTTCTTGGGCATCACGTCACTTGCTGAGGCGTTCCACCTCCCCCTCTCCATGCAGGCACATGATGAGGTACGACACCTCCTGGAAATCACTGCTCATGTGGGCATGCTACTGTGCTGGAGGCAACAGATCTTTGGTCATATGTTTGGGGATCAGCTGATTACACCTCTCGTAGATACTTCAAAATTTATTTTAGAGATGTCAAGGCCCACAAAACATACAAATAGTTTTAGAAATCAAAGGTGACTATGAAAAATCAAAGTTTTTGGTTGGTTACTCCTCTCTTACCACCCTAACACTGGAAATATGCTCAAACGATGACATTATGATATTAGGGACGATCACGATTGCCTCTTGTGTGGAAAACCAACTGAAGAAACGATTGACCACGTGATCTTCGATTGTCAATCAGTGGTACTTGTTGGTCAAAGCTGGGACTTTGATGGAATTTGCAAGAATCGAGGTTAACTCTGGTGGAATCTGCAAAAGAAGCTTGAGGTGGACCTATGTTCACGGAGATATTCTTGCAGGCAGCATGGAATCTTTGGAAAGAAGGAAAAAACAAGCATTTCAAGGGACCTCCTCCCCCTCTCCTAGGGCCCGACTCCGAAGATTCAAAGAGGACTTTGTCTTGCTCTAATATAGGGTTAGTGAGGACAAGAGAGCCTTCATTAGTTAATCCATACCTTCGTAGACTCTCTCCCGTCTAACTAGTGTTTAATTTGTCTCCTCCTTGCTCTATCCTGCTACCCCCAACCCACAAAGTGGGCTGGTTGTTAATATGGCTTACAATGTAACTGCAACCCTATTAATATGTTCATAGTAGGAGGCTCTCCTACTGTTTCCATGTAAAAAAGACAATGATAAAAGTTCTCCAGCAGCAACGCCTCCTGAACAAGCACCGCCATCGCGGGATCTAATCACCAAAGGTCATATGTCACATGCTAAAGTTTCACCTTGAAGAAATGTTTGAGAAAATGAGATCAATGCCTTTAACAAGGTATCAACAAGTTGCCAGCGATTTAGTTGAGCACCATAACTAATGGAATCAATGTGCCCCCCCCCCCCCAACCCAAAAGAATGCATGCGCTAATTATACTCAGTCCGTATAATGCAATTTCTTGATTGGTACTGGTAATGCTAATGTAATTTATGATTTACCGTGCATATACAAAAAGGGATTTTGGAGCTATTTTTTTCTAGACTGGTGGGAGGAAGCGAACTTCCACACTGCTTTTTGTACCAACTCGAATGCTACAGGGGTGGTTGAGGAACAACTACAGCGTCATGCGACATTATAGAGAGGGGCACAAAAAGAAATAACAGTGAAGAAAAACAACATTAGGCATTTTAATGTCTGTTTCTATGACAAAGACTGCGCGATCCAACATTGTTTTCACCATGCCTTTTCGTGGGTATGTTAAGGGGGTGGAATGAATAGGCAAGTTAAGTCTCAAATCCGACTGGGAGTATCACTCTTATGTTGGAAAATTTGGAACTGTCACGATTATATTGTCCTAGAAAAGGTGAATGTTTCTAGTTTTGCCCAGGTTATGCACATGGCTATACACTTTATACCAGTACGTGGTGCTTCCTTCATTGTGCAGAAGCCTAGGATCTTCTAGAATGTACAATAATTTGTTCAGTTGATTGTGATGGCAGTCGAACAATAAGATGAGCATTGCAGAAGTGCATTGTGTTTATTTAATATTAATGGAAGCTTTTATTACACAGTTATTATATCATCAAGAAATATGATCTCAATTAAAACTGAAGAGACCAAAACATCATGACAAACATAGCTTAAAAATGTTAGCCCGCCAAGAACGACTACGCTATAATAAACTAAGAAGTCTATATCTAGCACACCAATTTATTGGAACATCAATTCTTTATTAATCTTTTCAAGCCACTTGGTGCAAAGTTCTATCTGCTCTTGCGCTACTCCTTTTGTAACAATGGTGCCCAAGACCAGAGCCAAGTGGTACACGCTAAGACCCAAAAATATGAGAAACTAGAAGATATCCTGCGCGTTGTTGCGGGAATTGGTTGTTGAAATTTTGGGTTGATAACATTGAGAACCATAATTAAAAGTATATATGACATATCATGTATAGTTGCCACAACATTTATTAAACATAAGTAGAATAATTGAATGTACAACATTTGTTCGTGCATTGTTGAATATTGTGGTGGGTCTTTCCCCATGCATTCTTGCACATTGAGACGGGCCTTATCCCGTTGATAATTATATGGTGAGGTAGCATGCTTACATGTTGAGATAAATAAGGTAGTGGAAATGACTCTCTTAGGTGTATATAGGATATAAAAAAAGTGGTGTGATATGAGGCAATTCACAATAAAAAATGATTATGGATAGTTTCCTTTTCATACAAAAAGCTACAACGTGAATTGTGTCCCCTGCCACTTACGCTTAATAGTGTATCTTATTTTATTGCTAAGGTCCTCTTTTCCTTGACTATGTACTAGATAAAAAACTCACAATAATAGGTTCCAAATTTGGAACTAGATAATCACAGTAGTTACATTGCTGGAGAAGAGCTCATGAGCAGGCAGACATTTCTGCACCGGCCTCTGCATCTTAATCACCTCGTGTGCGTGAATGCGTGGTGTAGTGTGGTGGAAAATATATAGAAGAAATATGGTCCGACCGGAAACATCAATGGGTCGATCTAGAGGCTACACTCACCCTAGCATGGAACAACAATGGCTAAGGAGAAGAATGTCCATATCATGGGTCGATCTAGAGGCTACACTCACCCTAGCATGGAACAACAATGGCTAAGGAGAAGAATGTCCATATCATGAAGCACACAACCAGTTCCCCGTGTCTCTCAATCCCATGGGATGCTAATTGTTCCCATCCAAAGGCTAAATCAGCAACATGGTAGTCAACCTGCTTTGTCTCTATTTGATTCCTCTCTTCAACTTTGTAGCAATTGTGGGTGGCACTCTCATGTTTGCTATATGCTATTGCATCTACCTTTTATAACACAGTTTGGCTAGGTCCACATGTAGGCTTTTGAAACTTTCTTTTATCCTTTTGACACTATAATAATGTTCTAATAAAATAATGGCTACATATGATTTATTGCATCTGTGTGGGAGGATGTGGTTCTTATTAGTGGCGGAGGGCGCAGAAAAATTGAGGTGGGGCAAACTTAAATAAAGTATCAAAAGGAATGTACAATACAATACGTAATCTATACGCACTACATTTCCAGATGATGCTAAACCGTATCACCAATTTCTATAGGAATAGAAACATATTTCGATTGATCAATAATTTTACCCACGCAATGGTGTTGTACCCTTCCTCTAGCAACCGACGTAGAAACATCACCTCGCTGTTGCGCTTCTGGCGCCCGCACAATGCATGCTCATGTGTGCTACGTGGTCTTGATCCCGCGCATTGTGTCGTCGTGTTCTAGCGTCTAACCAACCATCTGCCTACCGACCTCGCTGCTACCTGGCTAATCCACCAGCCATGCCTTTTTTTTAGTAAAATCCATCGTTCGTGCCTATGGCATTGATATCATTCTGGTCGCTCGACTAGTTTCGGTAACAACTTTTATTTTAGGCAAGATTCACTTTTGGTGGGCTAAGAGCATGCCACTTGGTGCGCCCTCTGCCGCCGCCACATGTCATGTGTTGGGCACTCCCTTAATATTTTAGGTTTTTTGTTGTTTTTCTATACGCATTTTAGGGCTTCAGATGATTTTTTGTTCTTGTTTTTTGGGTTTTGCCCTGTTTTTTAAGACACTGGAGAATTAAAAAAAACATATTTTGTGTGAAAAACGTGTTTTTGCTTTCGCGAGAGGCATGGGTTTGCTTCCGCAAGAGGCACATCTGTGCGTCTCGGAAAGGCAAAAAAAATTTGGTTTTTGCTTCCAGGAGAGGCATAGGTTTGCTTCTTGTGGAGTCACAAGCTTGCTTCCGCGAGAGGCACAGATTTGCTTCCGCGAGAGGCACAGATTTGCTTCCGCGAGAGGCACGACTCTGCTTCTAGAAAAGAAAAAAAAACTGTTTTCTGTTCCACGAGAGGCACATGTTTCGTTCTTGTGGAGGCATAAGTTTGTTTCCACCAGAGGCACAAATTTGCTTACACACGAGGCACAGATTTGATTCTTGTGGATGCATAGATTTTCTTCCATGAGAGGCATATGTTTGTTTCTCGTGGAGGCACGGGTTTCCTTCCGCGAGAAGCCAATCTGTCGATGGAACTCCGTCACGAACGACGTCCTGCCCTGGTGCACCGCTGCTCTGCTCCTCTCTAGCCGTTGCCTCTGCTCCTCGATGAGGTACGCAGCCCATGCCTGGTCACCGCCGCCCCCGGCAGACCAGTTCGCCTCCGTGCTCCAGGAGATCCGCCTCTCTGCCCGCCTGGCAATTAGGTCGCCTCTGTCCCATAGCAGATCCGCCACGCTAGCCTGCGGTGAGAGAGAGAGAGAGAGAAGAGGGGCGGTCTAGCGCAGCCGCCGGTCGCCTCCCTTCAATGGGCGGTGAGAGAGGAATCAAAGACGTTGCAGAGATGCGAGGGGATAGGGGTCAGGATGTTGCATGCGGGGAGAATGAGTGTCGGGTTCCATGTGGTTCGCTTGAATCTGAGGTGTCGCTTGGTTGCGCATAAAGAGGGAGTATTCCATTCTCTGGAACTGATGGATTCACGATCCAAACACGGGAATGGGCTCTTGGAATGGAGCCGACCCATGACATTATACTTGATGATAGAAACCAAACACACCCTAACGTCCACCCAAACCAGCTATCACACAAACTTGTGGGGAAAGAAACGGGGGATTCAATGGTTCTATATATGCTTGAGTTAAATGCGCTTAGCTTGTTATTGTGGAGCCAGTGCTCTAAACCATACATTGTTCCTTTATTTTGCTTTTTTATTGCATGCTAATCCTTTTCCCTTAGATAATTGAAGGTTGTCTATAGATGTGGTTATCTCACTATTTGTTTCCCTGCGGCGGATAGCGGAGTTTAATGACTTGAAGAGTGGTATGAATGTCTTCATGCTAAGCATGCGTGCTGTGGGGCTTGGTATCAACCTTACTTCTGCTGATACTCACATCCTGTATGACAGTGACTGGGTAATTTTCCTTCAACTTTTGGAGAGTTTGTAGCTGTCCTTGGTACAGTGCTTGATGTATGGTTAGGAGCATGGGGGCTCATCTCCTCATTGTTGCAGGGATGGAATATTAAGGGAGCTTTTGGAAAGCTAAAGGTAGAGCATGTGGTGATTGGGCAGGGACAGTTTCAACAGGATGCCGCCAAGCCTAATGATGTAAAAACTGTAAACCCCCTTTTTTACATAATCATCAAACATTGGGAATGATTGTTGATTTGTTCTTTCGATGTCGAGAAATGCAGGAGGCTGAGCTGCTAGCGTTGTTGAGGGACGAGCAGGGCGAGGAAGACAGGATGATCTAGATGGATATCAGCGATGAGGACCTTCTGATGGTGACGGACCGGAGCGACCTCACCGGCCCCGCCGCAGCTGCCAATGCTGCACCTTTGGTCCCCCTGAATGGACCTTGCTGCGAGGTGGTGCTGGCCTTGAAGAGCGGTGGTGGCATGCTCTCGACGCTCACCAGCTGAGCCATCCTAGCAATGGCGACTCCTCCGTATTTTGATGCTTTGGTTCGTTCGCCGCCTAATGGTCGACAATAGTGCATTGCACCGCTTAGGTTCAAGAGCTGATGTTTTGGTGGGTTGTGTTCTAAGCAAATGCTCGGCAGCCTATGTAAGGTTGTCATGGTATGCTAGATGAGACTGGTAATGGCATTATTCTGCTGCTCTACAATGCTAGATCTTCCAGGTTTTAGTGTAGAACTGCTGAGCTTTATTAAGTATCAACACATAAACATGAAGAGGTAGTGAGTGATGTTGTTGAAGAATGCAGGAAAACTTTTTTAATCATTTGTTTTTAATATTTCAGACTCGCCTCGTTAGTACTCCATCCATGTCAAAATATAGTGCATATTATTCTTCAGCCAAACTTTTACGGATTTTGATAAAGTTCATAGAAAAGTTATTAATAACTACAATATCAATTCAATACCATTAGGTTCATGAAACGTACTTTTGTATCAAATGAGAATGGAGTTTGGTAAGAGTTGTTGCGAAGTAAATACATCACTGAAACAACCCTATCATAAGTGATGGTCAAACCTACAAACTACCAATTCTAAAAGGGTTTTCCATCATGAGTTAAAGACAAATTCTTTAGTAAGGATCCTTCACAGTCAGCGGCGGCACTAGCTAGTAGGAGTACTCCCTCTATTTTTATTTACTTTGCATATTAGCTTTATCTCGGGTCAAACTTTCTAAATTTTGATCAATTTTATAGAAAAAAATAAGTTAACATCCACAACACCAAATCAATACCATTAGAATCATCATACGATATATATTTTTTATTGTGAACGTTTAGATTGTTTTCAATAAACTTGATCAAACTTTATAAATTTTGACTTAGGTCAAAGCTAATATCCGTAGTAAATAAAAATGGAGAGAGCATTGGGGGAGCTTTATGTTAGGACAATTGTCCACGGCCTTCCCAACCCATAGCAAACACGCAATGTGTTATTCAGAGTAAACTGGGCCATACGAGAAAAATAGCAAGTCTTCCTTTGTATCGGCCCGCCAAGTTTTGGTTGTGCAGTTCCGCCACTTGAAAGGAGTACTATTTTTTGGGGCGATTCCAGGTTTGGACGCATGCTTCTCAGTACCCTTCGCTATACAAAATTGTGCATAACACACATGTTGGGTGGGGTGGCACAAGTGTTACCTCATTGAACATCTAACCAGATGCTACACTCAGCCTAGCCAAGAACAACAGTGGCTAAGGAGAAGAATGGCCGCACCAATAAGCACACAACAAGTTCCCCGTGTCTCTCAATCGGACTGCATGCTATTTGGCTCCCATCCAAAGGCCAGATCAGCAACATGGTAATCAATCTGCTTTGTCTCTATTCCCTCCTCTCGTCAACTTTGCAACAAATGTAGGTGGTACTCTCATATTTGCTCTATGCTACTGCATCTACTTTTTATAATACGGTTTGACTAGGTCCACAAGTAGGCTCTTTACACTTTCCTTTATCCTTTTGGCACTATAATAATGTTTTAATAAATAAATAATGGCTACATATGTTTTATTGCATCTGTGAGGGAGCATGTGGTTCTTATCAGTGGCGGAGAACGGAGAAAACTTAAGGTGGGATAAACTTAAATCAAGTTTCAAAACGAATGTATGATACAATATCAAAGTAATATGTACACACTATAATTTTATATGATGCTAAGCCGAATCACCAATTTCAATGCAAATATAAGCATATTTAGCTTGAACTTTTAGTACTAATTGCTCAGCTTTTTTATCAAATCTTGCTTAATTTTACTGATCGAGAATTTTACCCACGCAATGGTGATGTACCCTTCCTCTGGCCACCAGCGACCCAGAAACGTAGCTGTGCTGGTGCACTCCGAGTGCCCGCACAATGCATGTGTGTGTGCACCCATGCGGTATGGATCCCTCGCATTGTGTCGTCGCGTTTTAGCCTTTGACCCGGCGTCAGCCTGTCAGCCACGCTGCTACATGGCTAATCCATCGTCCGTGACTTCTTTTCTTTTCAGTAGAAATCCATCATTCGTGCCAATGTCATTGATATCGTTCTGGTCATTCGACTGGTTTTGCTAACATTTCTTAGGCAAGGTTTCGCTAACAGCTGGCCATAAGAGCTCCTAATTAGCACATTTTGCCCCAAGTAAGTGCAGCGGCACTCACGCGCTACACAAGTGGGCAGTCCCAGCACGGAACGTAGAACAGCTCGCTCCCCCTCCCTCGTTTTTCAGGATTGACTGACCGACCATTGACCAATTGACTCCTAACAGATTGACTGTGTTAAATAATTACGAAGTTCAAAAAAAGTTGGAAAATACCCAACAATTTGTACTTTGAGATTTTGTGACATTAAAGGCTAAATATACAACAATGCCACACAACACAAGTCAAAGTACACAAAAAAAGATGTTGAATAATTTCTTATTCATAGAAAAAGCTATAGGGTGTGTCCCCGCCAAATGGGCAATATCCGGTCCAAGTCCCGCATATGGTCCGACCCGAAACATTGACCTCACATACATCAATGTGCTGCAAGACCAGATCGGAAACAATAACTGGTAAAGAGAAGAAGGACGAAACTGAGGCGCACACAACAAGTTCCCCGCGTCTCTCAATCCCACGGGATGCTATTGGGCTCCCATCCAAAGACCAGATCATAATTATGGTGATCAACCTTCTTTGTCTCTATTCCCCCCTCTTGTCAACTTTGCAACTACTGTAAGGGGTATTCTCATGTTTGCTCTATGCTACCGCATCTACTTTTTATAACAAGGTTTGGCTAGGTCCACATGTAGGCTCTTTATACTTTCTTGAATCCTTCCTGCACTATAATAATGTTCTAATAAATAAGCGCTACATATGATCTATTGCAGATGTGAGGGAGCATCTGGTTCTTATACAGAGAAAAATTAAGGTGGCAGCAAAGCTAAAAAGAGTATCAAAATGAAAGTATGATATAATATCAAAGTAATAAATATACACTATATTTCTATACGATGCTAAGTCGAACCACAAATTTCAATAGGAATATAAAGACATTTAGATTAAACTTTTAATACTAATTGCTAAGATTTTTAATTAAATCTTACTAACTTTAGCGGTCAAGAATTTTACCCACAAAATGATGATTTACCCTTCCTCTGGCTACCAGCAGCCCGGAATTGCAGCCGCACTGCTGCGCTCCCAGCGCCCACGCAACGCATGCGCGTGTGCGCCATGCAGTCTTGATCCCGCATGCTGTGTCGTCGCATTTTAGCCTTTGACCCACCTTCTGCCTACCGACCCCGCTGCGGCATGGGTAATCCATGGGTCATGCCTTTTTCTAGTATAGAATCCATGTTCGTGTCGATGTCATTAATATTGTTATGATCGCTCGACTGGTTCCACTGATAGCTGACCAACGCCTAGGGAAAAGGATTTGGTCTAGTCCAACGAGGGGCCCAAATAACACGACCAACAACACTACAACACTGGCGGGTAGGCCCATCCTATCTCCTTTTATTTATTTTTCCATATGCTGAACTTCTTACGGCATTACCTATACGACGCTTAAGGCGCCGCTTAAAGGCCATCCGATACAAGGCGAACCACATGTACTCTAGGTCTTTTAGCGGGATGGCCCATTTCTTTCTATGTTGGATTTTTCAACGTTATCCAGCTTTCTTATTTCTCGTAAACGGGTGAACTATTTTAAAATTGATGATTTTTTCCCATTCATAAACTTTTTCAAAATTTGATGATTTTTCAAAAAAATTGATGAACTTTTTTCTTGATGACTTCTTTTCGAAATCGCTGAACTGTTTTCAATTTCGATGACTTTTTCAACTTTAATGATTTTATTTTTATTTTTGAACTTTGTAGAATTTGATGAAATATTTTTCAAATTCATGAAATGTTTTTCAAAATCGGTGAATATTTTGAATTCACAATATTTTCAATTTTTCCAAACTATTTTAAATGCATGACTTTTTCCAAATTGTTGAAATTTATTCTAAATCAGTGACCTTTTTTTAAATCTATTGACTTTTTTAAAAAATCGTGAACTTCTTCCAAATTCAATGAATTTTGTTTCAGAATCTATGTGTCTTTTTCAATTTTGATGAACTTTGGTTCAGAATCAATGTACTTTTTTCAAATTCGATGAATTATTTTCAAATGTTTTGATTTCTTTCATTTTTTAATTTTCCAAAATTCGATGAACTTTTCGAAATTGATGTTTTTTTTAATTGATGATTTTATGTTCAAAACTGATTAATATTTTTAATTTAAGAACTTTTATGAAAAAAATCCTTAGTTTTTAAAAGTTAATGTTTGACCGGTGAACTGGTCAACCACGCCGAGCAAACTGTGTTCGAGCAACCAGAAGGGAAACCGGTCAAATGCGATTGAGCGGCCCACTTTCTACATGGGCAGGCCCACGAGCAGCCAAGCGTAAGCGCCGGTTCCTCCAACTGGTGCTTAGAGCATCTCGAACAAATAATGTAAAATATATCACTAAAAACTGCTAGATGTAAAATTTACATCACCAAAAGGTAGTTTTTACATCACCAAAAATTAGTATCCAACTCCAACAGAATACATCAGCCACGCCGCGCCGCTCCAATAGTGCAGATTTGGATAAGACGGTTATACGAGATGGAAAAGTCATGGTGGGGATGGGATGGGATGTGAAGAAGCGGAACATGACGAAGAACGAGAATGGATGATGGATGGACATGCTAAACAGTCTAACAATGATGAAGAGGACGAGTCGGAAATATGTGGAGTAAATAAAGACAGAGGGAGCACTTGCGGGGCTACAAGTTAGGAAATGGGCCACGACCTGCCCAATCCATAGCAAACACACATTGTGTTACTGAGAGTAAACTGGGCCATGGGAGAAAAATGGTAGGCCTTCATTGTATTGACCCAACCAGTTTTGGTTGTGTAGCTCCGCCACTGTGAGGGAGTACTATATTTTGGGAGTTTCAGGCTTGGACGCACACTTCTTAGCCAGCAATACCCTTCACTGTACAAAATTGTGCATCCCACACATGTTGGGTGGGGTGGCACATGTGTTAGCCCATTGGGCATCTAACGGCTACACTCATCCTAGCATAGAACAACAACAAAAATTTGAAAAAGAAGGCAAAATATTTGCTTCATCGATTAATTAAGAAGAAGAGAATTGCCCACTTAATTAACGGAAAACCAGGGAAAAACCGATACATATAGACCACATACTACTCTCTAAGAAAGAAACTCCATGACTCCATAGTCAACCAGAAAAACATAGATACACACAACAACCATTATCCCACGCACTTATACGTCATAAAGAAACCCTAATCGAAACAAAGGTTGAAGATAACGGACACCACCAAACAGGGGCGGAGCC
>NW_021210783.1:88609-91617 GCF_002162155.2 Triticum dicoccoides | reverse complement strand
AAGTCAAGTTCATAAAAAATCATAGACCGATCACGATCACGTTAATCTTTAGGACAAGTACAAGATAGGAATTATTCATCGAACCATGGCATCACAAATCACACAACCAAAACAATTTAACAACATAAATCTGATGTATAAGTTCAACAATGATACAAGATAAGAAGTGAGACTAGTAGATGGTGTGATGTACCAAAGTGTTAAATCTTGGGTCCTTGGCTAGTTCTTGTTGGTTGGATCTGGAGGATCCACAAAATTTGACAAGTGAAGAAACCTGCGTCGCGTCATCGTCGTATGAATAGGATTGGGAGCTGCGAGGCATGGATAGGAGAGGCGGCTGGGCGAACGAGGGCACAGAACGGCGGCGATCACTTCTGGGTTCTAATCCACGTACATGCTATTCACACGGGAAGGTAACACCCATGCCGAGGGAGCTCCTATTCGCCACATTCTATGGCAAACAGACCTCCCTTCACATAGGGAGTGCCCGGATGGGCCGGCCCATTTTGAGTTGAACAAACCAAGCTGTCGGGCTAAAAAAGCGCGAAAACATTGCGCCGTGGGCTGATACAGTAGCTTCCCTGATACAGTAGCTTCCCTTCCCCAATTTCTTCTTCCTCACCAATACGGCCCTCTTCTTCTCCCTCTTACTCCTCTCACCATTGTTCATCCTAGCTACTCTCTCACCTCTTTAGCCTTATGGGACCCACTTTTCCATGGCATAGTTACTCCCCGGGCCCACCTCCACCCTAATTAATTACCATTCATTGATCCCACCACCCTCTCTAACCCTCTAGAGGTAAGCCCACCAAATTAAGCACCTCCAACTACCACATCCCTCTCTTCTTGATTTCATCTGTTCGATCGCACACGACTTAGGAGAGACGAACGAGACACATTTTAGGTGAGAATTATTTTTTTAAATTCTATCTATAGGCTTTAATTAGAGTAGTAGCATTGTATGAGCATGCATGTGTAGTTGATTGTTGGTGTGGCCAGGTGGACATGTAGGCGATGCAACATTCAGTCGATCACACGCTTTGTTGCATATTTTTAGGGAATACAATGAGCGACAAGCCTCATCAAAATATTGATTAATTTCCGTTACGTCAAGTTGGTGTAACTCAATATGTCCCATTTTTAGCAAAGTGACGCCGAATTTTTGAATTTTTGCATATTCTTGGATCCAATAGTAATCGATTACATTATGTATATCTGTTGCAGGTTGGCGTCGAATGACGGGTCGTAGTTGGATGTACTCCATACCATGGACGTCCAATGATTTTGTTAATGTTTTGATGTTCTTAGAGTTTGCGGGGGAAGATATGAGAAAAAGCGGTGCGAAGAAAATATGTTGTTTGTGTGTTATTTACGAGAATGATGTTATGTACACATATGAATCGGCATAGTTGCATCAGCACTTGTTGGGTAGTGGTGTCATGCACGGTTAAACGATATGGAAAAGTCATGGTGAGGATGGGACGTCATGTGAAGAAGCGGAACATGACGAAGAACGAGAATGGATGATGGATGGACATGCTGAACAGTCTAACAGTGATGAAGAGGACGAGTCGGCAATATGTGGAGTAACAAAGACGGAGGGAGCACTTGCAGAGCTACAAGTTAGGAAATGGGCCACGACCTGCCCAATCCATAGCAAACACACATTGTGTTACTTAGAGTAAACTGGGCCATGGGAGAAAAATACTAGGCCTTCTTTTATATCTACCCAACCATTTTTGTGTTGGAAATATGCCCTAGAGGCAATAATAAAAGGATTATTATTATATTTCCTTATTCATGATAATTGTCTTTTATTCATGATATAATTGTATTATCAGGAAATCGTAATACACGTGTGAATACATAGACCACAATATGTCCCTAGTGAGCCTCTAGTTGACTAGCTCGTTGATCAACAGATAGTCATGGTTTCCTGCTATGGACATTAGATGTCATTGATAACGGGATCACATCATTAGGAAAATGATGTGATGGATAAGACCAAATCCTAAGCATAGCACAAGATCGTGTAGTTCATTTTGCTAGAGTTTTTCCAATGTCAAGTATCTGTTCCTTAGACCATGAGATCGTGTAACTCCCGGACACCGTAGGAGTGCTTTGGGTGTATCAAACGTCACAACGTAACTGGGTGACTATAAAGGTGCACTACAGGTATCTTCGAAAGTGTCTGTTGGGTTGACACGGATCGAGAATGGGATTTGTCACTCCGTATGACGGAGAGGTATCTCTGGGCCCACTCGGTAATGCATCATCATAATGAGCTCAAATTGACCAAGTGTCTGGTCACGGGATCATGCATTACGGTACGAGTAAAGTGACTTGCCGGTAACGAGATTGAACGAGGTATTGGGATACCGATGATCGAAACTCGGGCAAGTAACGTACCGATTGACAAAGAGAATTGTATACGGGGTTGCTTGAATCCTCGACATCGTGGTTCATCCGATAAGATCATCGAGGAGCATGTGGGAGCCAACATGGGTATCCAGATCCCGCTGTTGGTTATTGACCGGAGAGCAGTCTCGGTCATGTCTGCGTGTCTCCCGAACCCGTAGGGTCTACACACTTAAGGTTCGGTGACGCTAGGGTTGTAGAGATATGAGTATGCAGCAAACTGAAAGTTGTTCGGAGTCTCGAATGAGATCCCGGACGTCACGAGGAGTTCCGGAATGGTCCGGAGGTAAAGAATTATATATGGGAAGTCGAGTTTCGGCCATCAGGAAAGTTTCGGGGTTCACCGATATTGTACCGGGACCACCGGAAGGGTCCCGGGGGTCCACCGGGTGGGGCCACCTATCCCGGAGGGCCCCATGGGCTGAAGTTGGAGGGGAACCAGCCCCTGGTGGGCTTGTGCGCCCCCCCTGGGCACCCCTCTGCGCCTAGGGTTGGGAACCCTAGGGGAGGGGGCGCCTCCACTTGCCTTGGGGGGCAAGTCTCCCCCCTTGGCCGCCGCCCCCCCTAGGAGATCCCATCTCCTAGGGCCG
>NW_021210783.1:80542-88436 GCF_002162155.2 Triticum dicoccoides | reverse complement strand
GAGGGCCGCCGGACCCAACACCTGGCGCCTCCCTTCCCCCTTTGCTACACCTCCTCCTCCCACAAACGCTTGGCGAAGCCCTGCCGGAACCCTGCTGCATCCACCACCACGCCGTCGTGCTGCTGGATCTTTATCAACCTCTCCTTCCCTCTTGCTGGATCAAGAAGGAGGAGACGTCACGCTGACCGTACGTGTGTTGAACGCGGAGGTGCCGTCCGTTCGGCGCTAGGATCTCCGATGATTTGGATCACGACGAGTACGACTCCCTCAACCCCGTTCTCTTGAACGCTTCCGCTCGCGATCTACAAGGGTATGTAGATGCACTCCCCTCTCTCGTTGATAGATGAACTCATAGATTGATCTTGGTGAATGTAGGGAAAATTTTATTTTATGCAACATTCCCCAACAGTGGCATCATGAGCTAGGTCTATGCGTAGTTCTCTATTGCACGAGTAGAACACAATTTGTTGTGGGCGTAGATGCTGTCAACTTTCTTGCCGCTACTAGTCTTATTTTGCTTCAGCGGTATTATGGGATGAAGCGGCCCGGACCGACCTTACACGTACGCTTACGTGAGACAGGTTCCACCGACTGACATGCACTAGTTGCATAAGGTGGCTAGCGAGTGTCTGTCTCTCCCACTTTAGTTGGAGCGGATTCGATGAAAAGGGTCCTTATGAAGGGTAAATAGAAGTTGACAAATCACGTTGTGGTTATTCGTAGGTAAGAAAACATTCTTGCTAGAACCCTATTGCAGCCACGTAAAAGATGCAACAACAATTAGAGGACGTCTAACTTGTTTTTGCAGCAATTGCTTTGTGATGTGATATGGCCAAAAGTTGTGATGGATGATGAATGATATATTGTGATGTATGAGATCATGTTCTTATAACAGGAATCACGACTTGCATGTCGATGAGTATGACAACCGGCAGGAGCCATAGGAGTTGTCTTAATTATTGTATGACCTGCGTGTCAATGATTTAACGCCATGTAATTACTTTACTTTATTGCTAAACCGTTAGCCATAGTAGTAGAAGTAATAGTTGGCGAGCAACTTCATGGAGACACGATGATGGATATCATGATGATGGAGATCATGGTGTCATGCCGGTGACGAAGATGATCATGGAGCCCCAAAGATGGAGATCAAAGGAGCTATATGATATTGTTCATATCATGTCACTACTATTTAATTGCATGTGATGTTTATTATGTTTATGCATCTTGTTTACTTAGAACGACGGTAGTAAATAAGATGATCCCTCATAATAATTTCAAGAAAGTGTTCCCCCTAACTGTGCACCGTTGCTAAAGTTCGTCGTTTCGAAGCACCACGTGATAATCGGGTGTGATAGATTCCTACGTTCACATACAACGGGTGTAAGACAGTTTTACACATGCAAAACACTTAGGTTAACTTGACGAGCCTAGCATGTACAGACATGGCCTCGGAACACAGAGACCGAAAGGTCGAACATGAGTCGTATGGAAGATACAATCAACATGAAGATGTTTACCGATGATGACTAGTCCGTCTCACGTGATGATCGGACACGACCTAGTCGACTCGGATCATGTAACACTTAGATGACTAGAGGGATGTCTAATCTGAGTGGGAGTTCATTAAATAATTTGATTAGATGAACTTAATTATCATGAACTTAGTCTAAAATCTTTGCAAAATATGTCTTATAGATCAAATGGCCAACGCTCATGTCAACATGAACTTCAACGCGTTCCTAGAGAAAACCAAGCTGAAAGATGATGGCAGCAACTATACGGACTGGGTCCGGAACCTGAGGATCATCCTCATAGCTGCCAAGAAAGCATATGTTCTAGAAGGACCGCTAGGTGAAGCACCCATCCCAGAGAACCAAGACGTTATGAACGCTTGGCAGTCACGTGCTGATGATTACTCCCTCGTTCAGTGCGGCATGCTTTACAGTTTAGAATCGGGGCTCCAAAAGCGTTTTGAGCAACACGGAGCATATGAGATGTTCGAGGAGCTGGAAATGGTTTTCCAAGCTCACGCCCGGGTCGAGAGATATGAAGTCTCCGACAAGTTCTATAGTTGTAAGATGAAGGAAAATAGTTCTGTCAGTGAGCACATACTTAAAATGTCTGGGTTGCACAACCGCCTGTCCCAGCTGGACATTAACCTCTCGGACGAGGCGGTCATTGACAGAATCCTTCAATCACTCCCACCAAGCTACAAGAGCTTTGTAATGAACTACAATATGTAGGGGATGGTGAAAACTATTCCTGAAGTATTTTCAATGCTGAAGTCAGCAGAGGTAGAAATCAAAAAGGAACATCAAGTGTTGATGGTCAATAAAACCACCAAGTTCAAGAAAGGCAAGGGTAAGAAGAACTTCAAGAAGGACGGCAAGGATGTTGCCGCGCCCGGTAAGCCAGTTGCCGGGAAGAAGTCAAAGAATGGACCCAAGCCTGAGACTGAGTGCTTTTATTACAAAGGGAAGGGTCACTGGAAGCGGAACTGCCCCAAATACTTAGCGGACAAGAAGGCCGGCAACACTAAAGGTATATGTGATATACATGTAATTGATGTGTACCTTACCAGTACTCGTAGTAACTCCTGGGTATTTGATACCGGTGCTGTTGCTCATATTCGTAACTCACAGCAGAAGCTGCGGAATAAGCGGAGACTGGCGAAGGACGAGGTGACAATGCGCATCGGGAATGGTTCCAAGGTCGATGTGATCGCCCTCGGCACGCTACCTCTACATTTACCTACGGGGTTAGTTTTAAACCTTAATAATTGTTATTTAGTGCCAAGTTTGAGCATGAACATTGTATCTGGATCTCGTTTAATACGAGATGGCTACTCATTTAAATCCGAGAATAATGGTTGTTCTATTTATATGAGAGATATGTTTTATGGTCATGCCCCGATGGTCAATGGTTTATTCTTAATGAATCTCGAACGTAATGTTACACATATTCATAGTGTGAATACCAAAAGATGTAAAGTTGATAATGATAGTCCCACATACTTGTGGCACTGCCGCCTTGGTCACATTAGTGTCAAGCGCATGAAGAAGCTCCATGATGATGGACTTTTAGAGTCTCTCGATTATGAATCATTTGACACATGCGAACCATGCCTCATGGGCAAAATGACCAAGACTACGTTCTCCAGAACAATGGAGTGAGCAACCAACTTATTGGAAATCATACATATCGATGTGTGTGGTCCAATGAGCGTTGAGGCTCGTGGAGGATATCATTATGTTCTCACTCTCACTGATGACTTGAGTAGATATGGGTATGTCTACTTGATGAAACACAAGTCTGAGACCTTTGAAAAGTTCAAGGAATTTCAGAATGAGGTAGAGAATAAACGTGACCGAAAGATAAAGTTCTTACGATCAGATCATGGAGGAGAATATTTAAGTCACGAATTTGGTACGCACTTAAGGAAATGTGGAATCATTTCACAACTCACGCCGCCTGGAACACCTCAGCGTAACGGTGTGTCCGAACGTCGTAATCGCACTCTATTGGATATGGTGCGATCTATGATGTCTCTTACCGATTTACCGCTCTCATTTTGGGGATACGCTCTAGAGACAGCTACATTCACTTTAAATAGGGCTCCGTCTAAATCCGTTGAGACGACACCGTATGAATTATGGTTTGGGAAGAAACATAAGCTGTCGTTTCTAAAAGTTTGGGGATGCGATGCTTATGTCAAGAAACTTCAACCTGAAAAGCTCGAACCCAAGTCGGAAAAATGCGTCTTCATAGGATACCCTAAGGAAACCATTGGGTATACCTTCTACCTTAGATCTGAAGGCAAGATCTTTGTTGCCAAGAACGGATCCTCTCTGGAAAAAGAGTTTCTCTCGAAAGGAGTAAGTGGGAGGAAAGTAGAACTCGATGAAGTACTACCTCTTGAACCAGAAAGTAGTGCAGCTCAGGAAAATGTTCCTGTGGTGCCTACACCATCTGGAGAGGAAATTAATGATGATGATCAAGGTACTTCGGATCAAGTTGCTATTGAACTTCGTAGGTCCACAAGGACACGTTCCACACCAGAGTGGTATGGCAACCCTGTCCTGGAAATCATGTTGTTAGACAACGGTGAACCTTCGAACTATGAAGAAGCGATGGCGGGCCCAGATTCCAACAAATGGCTTGAAGCCATGCAATCCGAGATAGAATCCATGTATGAAAACAAAGTATGGACTGTGACAGACTTGCCCGATGATCGGCGAGCGATAGAAAACAAATGGATCTTTAAGAAGAAGACGGACGCGGATGGTAATGTTACCATCTATAAAGCTCGACTTGTCGCTAAGGGTTATCGGCAAGTTCAAGGGGTTGACTATGATGAGACTTTCTCTCCCGTAGCGAAGCTGAAGTCCGTCTGAATCATGTTAGCAATTGCCGCATAATATGATTATGAGATATGGCAGATGGACGTCAAAACGGCATTCCTTAACGGCTATCTTAAGGAAGAATTGTATATGATGCAGACGGAGGGTTTTGTCGATCCTAAGAATGCTAACAAGGTATGCAAGCTCCAGCGATCCATTTATGGGCTGGTGCAAGCATCTCGGAGTAGGAACATTCGCTTTGATGAGATGATCAAAGCATTTGGCTTTATGCAGACTTATGGAGAAGCCTGCATTTATAAAAAAGTGAGTGGGAGCTCTGTAGCATTTCTCATATTATATGTAGATGACATACTTTTGATAGAAAATGATAGAACTTTTGGACAGCATTAAGGCCTACTTGAATAAGTGTTTTTCAATGAAGGACCTTGGAGAAGATGCTTACATATTAGGCATCAAGATCTATAGGGATAGATCGAGACGCCTCATAGGTCTTTCACAAAGCACATACCTTGATAAGATATTGAAGAAGTTGAAAATGGATCAGTCCAAGAAAGGGTTCTTGCCTGTATTGCAAGGTGTGATATTGAGCTCGGCTCAATGCCCGACCACGGCAGAAGATAAAGAAGAGATGAGTGTCATCCCCTATGCTTCAGCCATAGGATCTATTATGTATGCCATGCTGTGTACCAGACCTGATGTAAACCTTGTCGTAAGTTTGATAGAAAGGTACCAAAGTAATCCCGGCAAGGAACACTGGACAGCGGTCAAGAATATCCTGAAGTACCTGAAAAGGACAAAGGACATGTTTCTCGTTTATGGAGGTGACGAAGAGCTCGTCGTAAAGGGTTACGTCGATGCTAGCTTCGACACAGATCTGGATGACTCTAAGTCACAAACCGGATACATGTATATGTTGAATCGTGGAGCAGTAAGCTGGTGCAGTTGCAAGCAGAGCGTCGTGGCGGGATCTACATGTGAAGCGGAGTACATGGCAGCCTCGGAGGCAGCGCATGAAGCAATATGGATGAAGGAGTTCATCACCGACATAGGAGTCATACACAATGCGTCGGGGCCAATCACTCTCTTCTGTGACAACACTGGAGCTATTGCCCTTGCCAAGGAGCTCAGGTTTCACAAGAAGACTAGGCACATCAAGCGTCGTTTTAACTCCATCCGTGAAAATGTTCAAGATGGAGACATAGATATTTGCAAAGTACATACGGATCTGAATGTCGCAGATCCGTTAACTAAACCTCTTCCGCGAGCAAAAAATGATCAACAGCAGAACTCTATGGGTGTTCGATTCATCACAATGTAACTAGATAATTGACTCTAGTGCAAGTGGGAGACTGTTGGAAATATGCCCTAGAGGCAATAATAAAAGGATTATTATTATATTTCATTGTTCATGATAATTGTCTTTTATTCATGCTATAATTGTATTATCAGGAAATCGTAATACACGTGTGAATACATAGACCACAATATGTCCCTAGTGAGCCTCTAGTTAACTAGCTCGTTGATAAACAGATAGTCATGGTTTCCTGACTATGAACATTAGATGTCATTGATAACGGGATCACATCATTAGGAGAATGATGTGATGGACAAGACCCAATCCTAAGCATAGCACAAGATCGTGTAGTTTGTTTTGCTAGAGCTTTTCCAATGTCAAGTATCTGTTCCTTAGACCATGAGATCGTGTAACTCCTGGACACCGTAGGAGTGCTTTGGGTGTATCAAACGTCACAACGTAACTGGGTGACTATAAAGGTGCACTACAGGTATCTTCGAAAGTGTCTGTTGGGTTGACACGGATCGAGACTGGGATTTGTCACTCCGTATGACGGAGAGGTATCTCTGGGCCCACTCGGTAGTGCATCATCATAATGAGATCAAAGTGACCAGGTGTCTGGTCACGGGATCATGCATTACGGTACGAGTAAAGTGACTTCCCGGTAACGAGATTGAACGAGGTATTGGGATACCGACGATCGAATCTCGGGCAAGTAACGTACCGATTGACAAAGGGAATTGTATACGGGGTTGCTTGAATTCTCGACATCGTGGTTCATCCGATGAGATCATCGAGGAGCATGTGGGAGCCAACATGGGTATCCAGATCCCGCTGTTCGTTATTGACCGGAGAGCAGTCTCAGTCATGTCTGTGTGTCTCCCGAACCCGTAGGGTCTAGACATTTAAGGTTCGGTGACGCTAGGGTTGTAGAGATATGAGTATGCAGCAAACCGAAAGTTGTTCGGAGTCCCGGATAAGATCCCGGACGTCACGAGGAGTTCCGGAATGGTTCTGAGGTAAAGAATTATATATGGGAAGTCGAGTTTCGGCCATCGGGAAAGTTTCGGGGTTCACCGGTATTGTACCGGGACCACCGGAAGGGTCCCGGGGGTCCACCGGGTGGGGCCACCTATCCCAGAGGGCCCCATGGGCTGAAATGGGAGGGGAACCAGCCCCTGGTGGGCTGGTGTGCCCCCCCTGGGGCCCCCTCTGCGCCTAGGGTTGGGAACCCTAGGGGAGGGGGCGCCTCCACTTGCCTTGGGGGGCAAGTCTCCCCCCTTGGCCGCCGCCCCCCCTAGGAGATCCCATCTCCTAGGCCCCCCGCCCTGGGGTCCCTATATAAAGAGGAGGGGTGGGAGGGCAGCCGGACCCAACACCTGGCGCCTCCCTTCCCCCTTTGCTACACCTCCTCCTCCCGCAAACGCTTGGCGAAGCCCTGCCGGAACCCTGCTGCATCCACCACCACGCCGTCGTGCTGCTGGATCTTCATCAACCTCTCCTTCCCCCTTGCTGGATCAAGAAGGAGGAGACGTCACGCTGACCGTACGTGTGTTGAACGCGGAGGTGCCGTCCGTTCGGCGCTAAGATCTCCGGTGATTTGGATCACTACGAGTACGACTCCCTCAACCCCGTTCTTTTGAACGCTTCCGCTCGCGATCTACAAGGGTATGTAGATGCACTCCCCTCTCTCGTTGCTAGATGAACTCATAGATTGATCTTGGTGAACATAGGGAAAATTTTATTTTATGCAATGTTCCCCAACATTTTGGTTGTGTAGCTCCGCCACTTTGAGGGAGTACTATATTTTCCGAGATCCAGGCTTGGACGCACGCTTCTTAGCCAGCAATACCCTTCACTGTACAAAATTGTGCATCACACACATGTTGGGTGGGGTGGCACATGTGTTAGCCCATTGGACATCTAACGGCTACACTCATCCTAGCATAGAACAACAACAAAAATTTGAAAACGAAGGAAAAAGATTTTCTTCACCGATTAATTAAGAAGAAAAGAATTGCCCACATAATTAACGGAAAACCAGGTGAAAACTGATACATATAGACCACATGCGGACTACTCTCTAAGAAAGAAACTCCATGACCCCATAGTCAACCAGAAAAACATAGATAACACACAACAACCACGATCCCACACACTTATACGTCATAAAGAAACCCTAATCGAAACAAAGGTTGAAGACAACGGACACCACCAAACAGGGGCGGAGCCAGGA
>NW_021210783.1:71670-80368 GCF_002162155.2 Triticum dicoccoides | reverse complement strand
GTCAAGTTCATAAAAAAATCATAGACCGATCACGATCACGTTAATTTTTAGGACAAGTACAAGATAGGAATTATTCATCGAACCATGGCATCACAAATCACACAACCAAAACAATTAAACAACATAAATCTGATGTATAAGTTTAACAATGATACAAGATAAGAAGTGAGACTAGTAGATGGTGTGATGTACCAAAGTGTTAAACCTTGGGTCCTTGGCTAGTTCTTGTTGGTTGGATCCGGAGGATCCACAAAATTTGACAAGTGAAAGAAGCCTGCGTCGCGTCATCGCCGTATGAATAGGATTGGGAGCTGCGAGGCATGGATAGGAGAGGTGGCTGGGCGAACAAGGGCACAGAACTGCGGCGATCACTTCTGGGTTCTAATCCACGTACATGCTATTCACACGGGAAGGCAACGCCCATGCCGAGGGAGCTCCTATTCGCCACATTCTGTGGCAAACAGACCTCCCTTCACATAGTGTGTGCCCGACTGGGCTGGCCCATTTTGAGTTGAACAAACCAAGTTGTCGGGCTAAAAAAGCGCAAAAACATTGCGCCGCGCGAGCTGGGATTCGAACTACAAACTTACTGTTTATTCATGAGTCTGGCTAACCAGTACACCTATTGAATGTTGTTCACATAATGAGCAGAGCGAACTGTGAATTACTACATTTAGCGGCGTAACATGAACATTACTTCAAAAACATTCAAACAACGTTTCAAATTTTGAACAGTTTAATTAAGTCATGAATAATTTTTTAAAAACACAAATGAATTTTAAATTTCTCATCATCTTATGAAACTAGGAAGAAATTTTCAACTTCCCGAATATTTTTCGTAAATGTGAACATTTTTTGAATTTGTAAACAAAACTCAAAAAATGGAACATCATTTGGAATTATAAACAATTTAATTAAAACTTGAACTTTTTTCAGAACATTTTTCTAAATTCTAGAACATGCTTTGGAAATGTGAAGTTTTTTTTGAATTGGTGAACAAAATTTGAAAACGGGGACAATGTTTTACATTCAGAAAAAAACTGAGAACTATTGGAAAATCCTGATTTTTTTTAAATGCAAACATTTTCTATATGGGCGAACAAAAAAATTAAATGGTATCTTTTTTCTAAACCTTCGAACATTTTTTCAAAAACTCTAACATTTTTTGAATTGATTAACAAAATTTACAAAACGGAAACAACTTTTGAATACGTGAACAAAAATCTGAAAACAAGAAATTTTTTTGAAATTTCTGAAAAATTTATGAACACAGGAAAAATATTTAAATCCTGGTCATTATTTGAAAAGTTCTGAAGGTTTTGAACAAAAAAAATCCGTACAATTTTTTAAAAATGAGAACATTTTTTGAAATGCCCGAACAATTTTTTGTAAATGCAAAGATTATTTGAATTTATCAACAATTTTTTAAAATATGACCATTTTTTAAATGCACGAACATTTTTTAAGTTTTCGAAAAAAATTCAAAACAGGAAATTTTTTAAAAACAAAAATATACTTGAAAGTAAAAAAGAAACATCAAAGGAAAATAAAATAGTAGAACATAAAAAAGGAAAATCGGTAAAAAAAATGGTTCAAGGAACCTTCTAGAAGGTTCCCAAAACCAGAAAACCTGCATGGGAAACTCTAGAAGGTTCCTAAAACCAAAAAAATGCTCAAACACGTTAATGGGCCAGCCTAGGTCGCCGCTCGATCGCCAGCTTTGTGTGTTGCGTCGACAGTTCGACGCAACCACTGCAAATAGGGAATTCCCAAGCAAGGAGACTAGCCAATCGCCAACATGGCCGCTAATGGGCTTCACTTGGGGCTTTTTTTCCCTTTCTCTAAATATTAGCATTGGGATAGGGGGGCGAGTATGTATATATGCGGGGAATGCCTGTGTTTGTATCACTAATTATATAGCCATCGTTGATCGTTAGGGGGGAGGCCCCTGCTCCCCCCCCCCCTCCCTCTTCGCCACTGCCACCAAATCCACGGAGTCGAGCCAATCAGAGAAGTGTCATCCATTAAGCAGCCATGAATACCTTACCAGTGGCAGCACTCTTGTTGTCTATGCTACTGAGAGCCTTCTTCACTTTCTTGAGTTTGCCTGTAGAAGCCTCCTCCACTAGGAGGCAAGAAATTGGCTTGCCAAACCCAGGGCTAGCTGCATCCAAGCATGTGAGCAAGCCAGAAACCTTTCTTTGCGAAGACCGCCTCATCAATGCATGTCAACATACCTTGATTATCAAAGATAGGTGACCGAATGGACTTTAGCGTATCAGAATTAGGTGCCAAAGCACCTACCTCATGAACCTCAACACCCACAGATGCCACCTGGCCAACAGTCTGAGGCTAAGGAGAAGAATCACTGCACCAAGAAGCACAAAACAAGTTCCCCACATCTCTCAATCCCCCGGGGTATGCTATAAGCCCAGATCAGCAACATGGCAGCTTTCTCTCTTTTCGTTCCTCTCTTCAATTTTGCAACAACTATAGGTGGGGGAGAGCTGATGCTACCAAGACTCAAGTGCTACCATGAAACGGGCTTCAGGCCCGTTGGATTCTCAGATCGGACGACATCTGGGATCTGTTGGATCTGCTAGATTTATGCACAAATTTTGAACTACTAGAAGTCTTTTTTGCAAATGTTGCAGAGTTTTTAGGAGCCGTCTAATCTGAGAATTCGACGGCCCAGGAGCCCATACCATGGTAGCACCTAAGCCTCGGTAGCACTAGATTTTTTTCCCTATAGATGGTACTCTCATGTTTGCTCTATGCTACCAGATCTACCTTTTATAACAGGTTTGGGCATGTCCACACGTAGGCTCTTTACACTTTCCGTTATCCTTTTGGCACTATAATAATGTTCTAATAAATAAATGCTACATATGATTTGTTGCATCTGTGAGGGAGCATGTGGTTCTTATCAATGTCGGACGACCGATAAAAATTAAGATAGGGGCAAACTTAAATAAATTATCAAAATGAATGTATGATACAATATCGAAGTAATCTATACACACTATATTTCTATATGATGCTAAGCCGAATCACCAATTTTGCTAGGAATATACACATATTTAGATTGAATATTTAATATTAATTGCTCAGCTTTTTAACTAAATCTTGCTTAATTTTAATGATCACGAATTTTACCCACGGAATGGTGATTTACCCTTCCTCTGGTGGCAGCTGCTGCACTCAGAGCACCCACGCAATGCACGCGCGTGTGCGCCCATTTGGTATGGATCACGCACATTGTGTCGTCGCGTTTTAGCTTCTGACCCAGCGTCCGCGTGTCGGCCACGCTGTTGCATGGCTCAGCCATCGTACGCGACTTTTTTCCTTGCTGTAGCAATTCATCATTCGTGTCTATGTCATTGATATTGTTATGGTCGCTCGACTGGTTTCAATAACAACTTTTTTAAGGCAAGGTTTCGCAAACAAGTAAGCACAACGGCCCTCACACGCTACACAAGTGGGCTGTTCCAGAAAGGAACATAGAACTGCACTCTCCCTGTCGCTCGGTTTTCAGGGTTGACTGATTGACCATTGACCAGTTGACCACTAACATGTTGAAAGTTGTTAAATAATTAGAAGATTGGAAAAAAAGACCCAACAATTTGATGAATACTTTGAGGTGGTGTGACATTAAAGGCTAAATATACAGCAATGTCACACAACACGAGTCAATGTACACAGAAAAAGATGTTGGATAGTTTCTTATTCATAGAAAAAGCTATGGGAAATGATTCCATTCAACCAACCGATCTTGGGCGGGCGTCCGCCGATTCCAGGTCTGTTAGATGGCTCAGTCAGGAGCCATATCCATGTTCACCTTCTGTAATAGGTCCATTGTTTTAAAAAGAGGTTCTGCAACTAGCCCTTGTTGCAAACCGACTAGAGGTTAGATCCTGTAGCACCCATGGTAAAAAAGATCAGTAACACAACCCATGTTGCAATCTTTTTCTGAAACACATCCCATGTTGCAAAAAAAAAATCCGCAACACAAACTATGTTGCAAAAAAAATGTAACATAACCTCTGTTGCAAATGTTTTCACAACAAGACCTTTATTGCAAAGTAAAAAAAAGACGTCCGATTGTATCATATCTGATGGCTCGCTAGGTGGTGACTGATCTTTTAAAAAGATCCGTCGGCCGATGCGTAGCAGCCCCCAAAAGCTATATGGTGTGTCCCCGCCAAATGGGCAATGTCCATGTCAAGTCTCAGCACATGGTCTGACCGGAAACAATGACCTCACGCACATCCATGTGCCAAACAAGAGGCTATACTTAGCCTAGCATAGAACAATAATGGGCAGGGAGAAGAAGGACGACTCCAAGAAGCGCGTCTCTCAATCCCACGGAATGTTATTGGGCTCCCATCCAAAGTCCTGGTCAGAAACATGGTGATCAACCTGCTTTGCCTCTATTCCCTCCTCTCGTTAACTTTGCAACAACTGTAGGACCCTCATGTTTGCCTTATGCTACTGCAACTACATTTTATAAAACGGTTTGGCTAGGTCCGCATGTATGCTCTTTAGACTTTCTTTTATCCTTTTGGCACTATAATAATGTTCTAATAAATAAATCTTACATATGATTTTTTTTTTGTAGATGTGAGGGAGCATCTGGTTCTTATCAGTGGTGGAGGACAGAGAAAAATTAAGGTGGCAGCAAAGCTAAATAGAGCATCTAGGTCTTTTAGCGGGCTAGCCCATTTCTTTCTTTGTTCATTTTTTTTCAGCGTTGTCCACCTGGTTTCTACGTTTTCTTCTTTTCTATTTTTTGTTTCATGTTTCTTTTTTTTTTTGCTTAAATGTGTGAACTTTTTAAAATTGATGATTGTTTTTTCACATTGATAACCCTTTTTCCAAATTTGATGATTTTTTTAAACAGATGAACTTTTTACAGATTTAATGAATTGTTTTCAAAATTCATGAATTTTTTCAAATTCGTCGATTTTCTTCAACTCTAATCATTTTATTATTTTTTCGAACTTTCTAAAATTAGAGGATTTTTTTTAAATCTGTGAACTTTTTTCAAAACCGGTGAACATTTGAATTCAGCAGCTCTTTCAAATTTCTGAATTTTTACTTAAATGCGTGAGTTTTTCCAAATTTGATGAATTGTTTTTTAAATCAATAAACATTTTTAAAAATATATGAATTTTTTAAAAAATTCATGAACTTGTGTGAAAAAAATTCCTTATTTTTAATACTCAACCTTTGACCGGTCAACTGGTCAACCACATCGGTCAATGTGCGATCGAGCGAGCAGATGAGAACAAATCAAATGCGAATGAGTGGCTCACTTTCTACATGGGCTAGCCCACCAGCCGGTGCGCATGAGAGCCGGTTCCTCCAAGGGGTGCTTAGAGCATGTCCAACAAATGATGTAAAATATTCTAAAAAAACAAATGTTGTAAAATACATCAGCAAAAAGTGCTAGATGTAAAATTTACATCATGAAAAGGTGGTTTTTACATCACCAAAAAAAAAATACCCAACCTCAACAGATGATGTAAATTACATCAGCTGCACCACGCCGCACCATGATTAATACACATCACTCTAAGTCAAATTCTTGAATTTGGCCATTTTTAAAATTGGTTTGCTATTTCCGAACCAATAACGGGATTTTCGGCCACTAAAAAGTAAAAACGCAACTCCATTTTTTAAAATCTTTTGGACTTCAAACTTTTTACAATTAGTACACAACATACAAAGCGAGACAGGGGGCTTCAACCCTAATGTCCGGCGGTTTGACCGTTCATGGGCTGCCCAGCGAGACAGGGGCGTTCCTATGTCTCGCATTCAGTGAGTCCAGAAAATCCTATCAGCTGCTCATTGCGGCAAACCGTTGACCAAATGCACAGTGGAGCGAGGCGAGGGCTCTGGAATGGACCGGCCAATTTTATGAACAGGTTTTCCTTTAAAAAAATTCTGGTTTTTTATTTTTCAATTTATGTTTTTTGTTACCTTTTTCCATTTTCTATTACTCTCTATTTTTTCGTTTTTTGTTTTTTTCGAGTTTAATTTTCGGATAAAAATGTTCGGACTTTCAAAATTTACAAAGATTTTTCGCATTTTTGAAATATTGTTCAGGAATTTCAAAAATTACTCATGTTTCTCAAAAATTGTTCTTAATCTTTTTTTCTGAAAATTTTCACACTTTTTTTCAAGAGTTCAAAAAATGTTTCCGTCGTAAAAATTGTTTGCAAATTTGACAAAATGTTCACATCTTCAATTTTTTCGCGAGCTTGAAGGAGTATTGCCATTTTCCCAAAATTCTTCAGAAACTTCAAAAAAATGTTTCGAATTCCATAAAACCTTTGTATTTGCAAATTATTTTCATAAATTTATAAATGTTCGTCTTATTCAAATATTGTTCACTAATTCCAAAAATTGTTCATAAGTTTTTTATTTAAAATGTTTACAATGTTTTCTCTATATTTTCGAAAATTATTTGCAAATTTCAAAAAATTATCCATAATTCAGAAATTTCAAAACATATTTGTGTTTTCAGCATAATTTATGAGGTGGATATTGGTTTGAATTTTTTTAAATGGACGTACTGGATTTTGAAATTTTTAAAAATGTTACTGTTTTGAAAAAAAAATTGTGGTAGTATTTTTAGAGTTTCACTTTTTTAATTAGGTAAAAAAATTCAAAAGTAACCCCGATTCTTAAAACATTCCTGTTTTTTTAAAAGAAATCTGTTGCATTGGAAATACATAAAATATTCCTGTATGTGGTGGAATGTGTTCTTAAAGTGTCAGCGCTGCTTTGTAGCATTAACGCTCGCTTGTTGAACTGGTAGTCTCACGAACCTCTGTACTATCTGGTCCCGTGCTTGATTCCTTATGAGGTCTCTGTGTTTTGCAGTGCTACAGGCTTGCTCTACAGAAGAACGGCGCTACCTTCATGGGCCGGATCACTCGGGGATCAGCCTGTGCGTGAGGGCGACAATCTGCCGTAGAGAGCAGCACATAGGAGCTCCCAGCGAGTCCACTTTCGACCTCACTGACGCGGTGACAGAGATGGGCCGGTCCACGCGCACGGCAGGCACAGGCTCTTTTTCTGTTTTCGTTTTCTGCTTTATTTTGCACTTTTGTTTATATATATATATATATATATATATATATATATATATATATATATATATATATTACAAAAAAATGCACAAAAAATTGAAAAAATATATTAACAAGTATTGAAATATTTTGAACATGTATTTGAAAAATGTTGGACAAGTATTGGAAATATGTTGAACAAGTATTTGAAATATGTTGAATATGATTTTGAAATATGTTGAACAAGTATTTAAAAAATGTTGAACAGATATTTGAAAAAATTTAATCAAGCAATTGGAAAAATGTTGAATGTAAATAGAAAAAATGTTGATCATGTATTTTAAAAATGATGATTTTTTTATCGTGTTAACAGTATTTGGGAGAAATGTAAACAAGTAATTTTTTTATCATGTTAACAAGTAGTATTTGGGAAATGTTAAATGTGTATACAATTTTTTTTAACATGTATTGAAAAATGATGATTTTTTTTATCATGTATATAAAAATGCTAATCAAGAATTTGAAAAATATTGAACAAGTCTCTGAATAATGTTAATTAAGCATTTGGAAATTTAAATTGTGTATAGAAATAATGTTGAATAGTTATTAAAAAAATGATGGAAAATTTTGATCAAGTATATAAAAATGCTAATCAAGCATTTAAAAAATGTTGAACAAGTGTTTGAAAAATGTGAATCAAGCATCTGGAAAATGTGAAATGTGTATAAAAATGTTGACCATGTACTCAGAAAAGATGTTAATCTTTTTATTTGACAACTGTCAATCAAGCACTGAAAAAATGTTTAAAATGTATAGAATTTTTTGACCATATATCTAATAAATATTAATCTTCTACTTTAATAATGTTAATAACGTATTTAAATTTTCTAAAAATTGTGTATAGAAAAATGTTGACCTTATATTACAAAAAGGTTTAATTTGTATTGGAAACATGTTAGACATGTATTAGAAAAATGTTGTTGACATATACAAAAAATGTAGACTAATATCCAAAAGAACAAACAAAATTGAAAAAAGTAACAAAGTAAAATATGAAAAGTAAAATAAAATAAGAAACAAATATGCTAAAAAATAGAAAAATGGAAAAGAAAAACAAGAATATAGCGGGCTTGACTCAAGTAGGACGTCCTCCTAATACTTAACGTGAGCAAGACTTGGTGTAGTGGCTAGCCGCGCCAGGGATCTCCGTGGAGATGATGGAGAGGTCCCTACTTCTCCTATTTTCGTTGCTCTTTTTTACTTATAATTCTTGCGCGAATGGGCCGGCCCAATACGACGCGGGGGAGAAAAACCTTCAGCGAGACAGCTGCTACCGTCTCACTTAATGCGAGACATAGCGCTCGCAGTTTAACGGGAGGGAAGCCAGGGGCAAACCTCTCTGATTGGTCCAAATACCCAGTTAACTGTGTTTTTTAATTGGCATGCTAAACTATAAAATAAAATAACGGAATCATTATCTGGCGAACGTCAGCCAGTGACGTTTTGCCAGCGAACCCCCCTGAACAGCTGAACCGCACTATCTACATCAGTTGGCTGGTATTTTGTGTACAAAAAAACACTCAAAAAGAGGAACTGTCGTGGCAGTTTTGCAGAATGCCCCC